>NC_081413.1:60214119-60518530 GCF_030272615.1 Cryptomeria japonica | reverse complement strand
GGAATCAACATTTGAAGATAAAGTCACCAACCTGAATTCATACCAAGGACTCAGTTGATGAAAGAACGTGGCATATTACAAAAGCACACACAATGTAAAATATATTTAATATTATATGTCTTTGCTTAGGATCATGGAAAGGATAGGATCTGACTTAGCTGAATTATCAGTGAAGAATAATTCTCCTTTACCAAGCTAACAACCTTTGTTAGCCAGGGCATCAACTAACAAATTTGCCTCTCTAAAGCAATGCAAAATAATGTATTTGTCAAATTTTTCCAACAAAGATCAAGCCTCATAGTGAATGTACTTTATTTTCCAATTAGAAGCATCAAATTTATTGAGTGAAAACACATTACCCAATGAGCACCTTCTATGACACGATTCCTCACTTTAAGTTTTCTTGATAATTTTAAACCAAAGACCAAAGCTAAATTCCCTGCTATGTTATTTTAACCATCCACAATTCTAGCTGCTCCTGCCCTTGCCCCTGTCCCTGCTCCCATGATCACAATCTCATGATTACGTAATACAAAGCCAACCCCCGGGTTCTCTATTGGTTTTTTTTTTACCTCTAAACTTTCTTGTATTCCTACAAGATGTCTCTTTATATCCTTTCCTCCTCCTTCAACATATTTATCATAGTTTGAAAGGCATGGTCAACAATGTTTTATGCAAACCTATTCATTTTTTGTTCATGGGTTTGAAGAGATCTCATAAGTTCATTTAGAGATAAAAAGACAAGTCTTTTGACTCTTCATTATCTATTACAATAAGATCAAATCTAACAGGGAGACATCTTAATAATTTTTCTATAACTCTTTTATGAATCATGTTTTCCCCATAGTGCCTAATCTAATTGCCTGAACTCATCATTCTACTAAAGGATTCTCACATTGATTCTGAGTCTTTCATGACCATGTTTGTAAAGTCCCTTATAATAATCTGACATTTGATTATTTTTACTTTATCTATTCACTAATAAGCATTTTGAAACAAATCCTATTCTCATTTCAATTTTTTTGATCTAACAATTCTAAGAAAAATATACTCATGTAAATATTGTTATTGTTGAATGATAAACAAGACTTTCAATTCATTTCTTCTAGTTTCTTTCAAATGGTCTCTTTGTTATTTATTCAAGGTTGTAAAGTACTAAACATATATAGGACGTTTATATCTTTCTTCTACCAACACATACAAATCCTAGGATAAAAAATAAATTTTCCATTTTTATACTCCATAAACCATAATTTTCTCCTTTGAATATAGGTATTTAAGGCCAAGTTAAACTTGAATCATTGGCTGCCATGTTTTGTTTTCATAAAAATTAAATGGACAACTGATTCCCTCTCACAAATTCAATGCAAGCTGTACCTTTGTAATTCTAAAACTAAAGATTTACTACACCCAATTTCTCTACAGAGAGCCAACCCACCTTCTAACCAGTTGTGGTTTAGG
This sequence comes from Cryptomeria japonica, assembly GCF_030272615.1. NCBI lineage: Eukaryota > Viridiplantae > Streptophyta > Pinopsida > Cupressales > Cupressaceae > Cryptomeria > Cryptomeria japonica. The sequence continues at coordinate 60,517,069 of NC_081413.1, read as the reverse complement.
GAATAAACAATGTTTGTTGAATCCTTTCTAGATGTTTTTATACTACTTTTGGGTTCTTAGGAGTAGAAACAATTTCATAAAATTATGTTTATATGTGTGTGTGTGTGTGTATAAATTGCTGGCATGTAGTTCATTTAACATAGCAAAGTATTTCTATAGAAATAAATAAAATATTTGAGTTGTTGAAAAGAATTCAAGTGTTGTTGTTCAAAATAAGATTTCTTTCTTAAAGAGAAACCTATCAATCTAAATAACAATAAATTTTAAAAAAAATACCACTAGACCTATATTACATTAAACAAAAGTTTCAGCTCATACAACACATGAGAACCTAAACTGAACATTGTTATAGAAGAAAACAATGCATTGACAACATCCAAACCATTATAGTATGGTATAGAGTCCACTTAAAGAGCATCTTAAATAAATACCTACATGCTAGAATAACCTAGAAATGTATAGAACAAAATGACATAATGCTTTATTTACAAAACATAAATAATACAAATTTATTGAGTTTGGGATCCCATGGAGGGTGTTTCCTAAAAAACAGAGATAGAGTTCCTAAGTTTTTTAGGAATATTTTAAAGTTGGCAATCCCATGAATTTTATATTACAGTTCAACTTAAAAGTTTAAGCTCCTAAATTTAAGGATGTCCATGGTCACATTAACCTCATAGTGTAGATTAACTTAAGTTTAAGCTCTTCAATTGAAGCAAGCTACTAGTAAATAAATCTAGTTTTCCCTCTAAAATTCAAATAATTGAAAAGTGGCATAAAATATTTCTAAGTTGGCATGGAAATTTCTAGCCCCACCCCATTTTCACTTGCTTAAATTTTCAAAGGATCCTATTTTTTAGGAAAAGATTCCAAATAATCTCATTAAAAAAAAAAATTATTCATGGGACCACCTGTTCCTTAAAAGAAGAAGCTTAAAACCCCATGAGACCCTTGCCTAATGCATTGAGTAAGGATGGATATGTTTGCAACAATTCTTAGCCAAAATTAAACAACTATGATAGAAGGAAAAATTATAGTAAAAGTCTTCTAGGAATGAAACATATACAATAATTTTCAACATAAAGCCATGATGATTGAATATCACAATGGAGGATATGTGTCATTAAAGGAGAGGTTGATGTAGATTAAACATTATCATCTTCATAAGGCTAGTGATATTAATCATGTAATCCTATGATTATGTATTTTAATTTTAATATATTATTAATAATTTATTATTCTATGTGATTCCAAGATTAAAGGAAACATTCAATCGCCAAATGAGATGAAACTTTTTTTGTAATTAAATATTATTTTCTATGTACTGCAATTATTCTTTGCAAGGTTCCATTGAGTGGGAAAGCATAATTTGGCCAATGAAAAACCTTTAGAAACATGTGTGAAGTGGAATAGAATTTTACTAGTTATAGTGTTGTAAGAAAAATTTATGATAGTGTAAAAGGTGTAAGAAAGTATCTTGGACTATGTGTCAAAACAGGGTAGCCTTTTTTTATCATAATGACTTGTTATTTTGTCTGCAAGTGAACTATTATTTCCTCTAAGTGAAGTTGAATGCCCAAGTCCATAGGAAACATTTTGGATCTTCTAAAAATATGTTAGTAATTTTGGACACTTGTTATGAGGTATCTTCTGCATACAACCCACTTTTCTCATGGTTTTAGTCCGTGGTATTGGAAGTCATTCACATTTTTTGTATTAATTTTGGCTATATATTAGAGAATGAAGTATAATAAAAGTAAATTATTTTATAAGTTGAATAAATAATGAAGTATAGTAAAAATTCAAATAGATAAGTTAAATTGATGTAACTCTATTGAAAGATTATTAAGTATATTATATACTCAATACTTTGATTTTGTAACATACTCTCTTGTAAGATGTATTCTATTTCTATAAATTCCTTGAACCTAAATAACATTTATAATACTGTAAAAAAAAAAATCTTATCCAAAGATATTTCATTCTCTAACTTTTTCTATGTACTCTAGCAATTGCTTTAGTTGTACATTAATCTTATGTCCATTAAAAAACACTTACTAATTACATTGTTTGATGTGGTTTGGGGTTCGGTTATAGAACCTTTTAATAGAACTTTTTCAAACTATTTCGTCATATAAATTCTTTGCAAATCATCCAATATGGATCAATCAATAAAGTTCTTTTTTTAGTATACATTCGCATTTGGTATCAGAGCATCTTTGAGTTATATGCCTGATGTGAAAAATCTATTACAATTACTGATTATTATCCTCCTATCTTTGATAGATTATTTGAGCAACAAATACTGGAAAAGAACACAACTGTAATTTCACAAACTCATATGAATGCGCAACACAATGAACATAATATTTTCGGACAATTGTCCCTGGAAAAACCCCTAAGGGAAAACCAGTACTGCAAATGATGAATATATATTAACTAAAACAAATCAAGAGATGCAAATACTGCTTGCCTGTTACTGGTAGAGCTTCGATGACCTCCCAATTTCTCCTACTGAGATTCCACCTCGCTACTATCCCAACGCTATCACTGCACCCTTGCTAACACTACAAGACTACTTGCTAACACTGCAAGTTCTTCACACAATTCATTCATTGTTTTCCAAATGCCCCCTGACCCCCTTATATACTACTCTCGTTGGAAAACCAATGGCTAAGATTAATTCTCAATCAACGGTTGAGATTAAAAACAACTAAACCCTAACCAAATTGGTTTCTAGAAGTTTCTAAAAAGAGTCAAATAATTAATAAGAATTGTTTGAACTCTAACTACATTTGTTAGCAAACAGTTATTTACTAATTATTTAGCAAATGGAGAAAGAGTTGTCCAAGCTAATAAACTAACAAACTAACACCTGAGAAATGGTGGCATTTGATAAATGGAAGGACCAACGATGATGAGTGGAGAATGGCATTGTTTTCAGGCTTTCAAGGAGGCGTTATATATACTTCATTTTTCTTGGGTGCAAGTCTTAAGAATGCACTGTTTCTTTTTCCAGTGAGGATGTGAATCTATACGTGATCTCTGTAACTATTTTACAGACATATAAGGCCAACGCATTCTGCATTCTTGAGGATTTGTTTTACAATTGAGGGTAAGATAGAGATTTACCCTTTTTATAGGTTTGTTCTATCAATGATAGAGAGGTTGTGTTTTATAGTTGAGTATAGATGTGGTATATTCATCATCTCTTGATTTTCCCTTGGTCTCTTATACCATTTGAATGATTGTATTGATGTAATGCTTGTTTGGGTGAGATTCCCTTATCTACCCTTACAATACCCTTACAATTCTATAGCAATTGATTCTATTAGACCACTAGTAATGTTCTTGGTCAATTCTTTAGGGTGAATATAGTCTTTAAGAATAGTAATCCTATCTCATTTGCATGTGTCTTAGTGAAATTGATCTATCAAATTATTTACTAGTGATGTTGTTTTACAAGTTAGTGATTATGGTCTTCGGACCATCTTAAGACATTTATTTGTGATTTAATTATCAACTTTAGAAACTTGGAAACACTCTCATCCATTCCAAAATATTCTCCCTTTGGGCCTAGTGATGCTCTTTCAAATCATTGAGCTAACATTCTTGAATCTCAACATCTTATTTATGATGTTCCTACTCTACTTTTATTTAACATTATTTAATATTTGCATATAGTTATGCAGTTAGCTACTATTGTGATAATGTTATTGGCACAACTACATTTCCCTTGATGCAACTACATATTTTCTTTATAAGAATGTATAATGTTGACCAAAATATAATGAAAACATTTACCTTCCCTTTCATATGGTATCCAAGCTACATGAAGTAGAAAATGTGGCAAAAAAGTTTAGGTTATACATTTTCATCGTCTCACCAACGTATCCCCTGTGTGGATCTGATATGAATCATGTCTTAATTGAGGCCGAGGAGGAATTGATATTTTTATTAATCAGTTAGGCATGTTGGACATATGATGAGCAGTATATCACTAGACTTATAGGTGTGAATATGGCATTCTCATCTTGATGTCCGAGGCAAAAAATTTATGCTACAACTAGGTTTTGTGGAATCACCATCTATCTCAAACTTTTTGGTATGCTCTCCATTCTCACAAATACCATTCACTTTCTTCCTATGGTTCTTCCTTGAATATCCAAAAGAATAGATGCATTCAAGTGATTTTCATTCAATATAAAAAATGGATGTGCTTGAACGTGTGATATGAATCTGCTCCTATACCTCAGATCATATCTTTTGTCATTAACTTCGGTGTATCGAAATATATTGGCATGAAAGATTCCTATATAGAAAGAGATTGTCTAATTTAATGCAGATTTTTCTGCTCTGTTCATAGATTTTACAAATTCCAATATGCTCTTTAGGTGGAGGCATTAGTTAAATCCAGGCGATTTGAACAATAACTCTTCCAATATTGACAAGCCTTTCCATGTCATAAGTTCTGTTTTGTGACATTTAAAATCTGCAATTTAAAAGATGAAGATATATGGCTATTGGACTAATGCATTAGTGTTGAGAAACATGTGTCTCAACCTTGCAGTCTTTTTCTGGAAAATTCCAGAATTTGTTTGAGGTAGTTTTCCACATGTTTATGCATTGGAAAATGGTTAGTGAGTTGTTAAAAATGAGTCTTGCCCATAGTAGAATATAGGTGGGCCATTTTTAGAGCCTTAATGACTCATTTTGTGACTTTTAAGAGGGTCTAAGCTAGGGGACAAAATTATGGACGGGATTACTATTTTAACCTGGTTGTTTTTCCATTTTGGAAATGTAAATGTCAAAAATGGGTACCATGTGGCATGGTGGTTAAGCCCATGGTTTTGTAATACCACAAGTGCTTTCCAGGTTGTAAAATCACTATAAAAGGAGGGCTTGGGGAGGAGTTTGATCATTGAGTTTTTGCAAGACTGGATGCTAGAAGGAGTCTCTCTGAGTTCGAGTTGTGGTGATGCGCTCCTGTAAGAACTTGCATTGCAAGTGTATTGTAATCAGCTTGATTTGATAATACATTGTGCGAGTTTTGGAGGGTGGGGTTTTTCTCCCAGAAGGGTTTCCCCACGGTAATCACTATGTTATGTGTTCATTGCTATTTTGTTTATGCTTTATTGTGCATTTCTTGATATCTTAGTAATATTTAAGTTGAAAGTTGTATAACCGTCCTCTCAAGATTAGCGTAGGAAGTGTTTCCGCACACCTTTGCTTCCTTACAAGTGGTATCAGAGCCTAGCCAGTTTTGGTTCTATTTGTTGGGTATAGGGTTTTTTGAGCTAATGAAGGTTTGAGTGGGAGCTTGTGCAGAGTTTTTAATTTCTGTATTGTAGGATCGTAAAGATGGCAAGTATATCAGGGAGAATTGATGTAGAAAAGTTTTCTGGCAGAAACTTTGAGATGTGGAAGCTGAAGATGGAAGATCTGTTGATTGATCGAGATCTATGGGATGCGATTGATGAGAATAAGCATAGGCCCGCAGATCCAACTTTAGTTGCACAATATGATGCAATGGATAGAAAAGCTAAAGGTCTCATAAGATTGTGCCTTGTAAACTCAATTTTGATTAATGTCCATGAAGAATCTACTGCAAAGAAGCTTTGGAAGAAGCTAAGTGAGATCTACCAAGCGAAATCACTTGTGAACAAGATCTTCTTAAGGAAGAAATTATATTCTTTGAGAATGGAAGAAGGTGGACAAATTTCTGAGCATCTAGAAAGCTTTAATATGTTGGTAACTTAGTTGACCTCTGTTGGGGTGCCAATGAATGAAGAATAAAGATGCCAAATCTTGCTATGTTCGTTGCCAGACTCATGGGATAGCCTTGTTATGGCCATAGGGAGCACTGTAGTCGTCTTGAGGATGGAGGATGTTGTTAGTTCTCTACTTTCTGAGGAGATGAGAAGGAAGGTTTCTCTAAATGCCAAAGAGGCTCTGAGTGTTCAAGGAAGACCAAAAGAAAGAGGCAAGAATGAAAAGCAGCATGGTCGTTCTAAGTCCAAGAATAAGGGGAGATCAAAATCTCTTGGTAAGTCCAAGGTTATTTGTTGGAATTGTGGAACGCCCGGACATTTCCAAAAGGACTGTAAAGAAGAAAAGAAGAAAAAGAAGAAGAAGCAAAATTCTGATTCTGAGTCCGAGAAGGAAGATGGAGATGCTTTTATTATATCCTTGGCCACTCGTGTAGGTGATAATGCAAGGTTAATAGACTCAAGTGAATCTTTCCACATGACTCCTAATAGAAACTCATTTAGTAAGTATGAAAATTCTGATGGTGGTAAGGTGTATTTGGGTGATAACTCAGTACTTGATATTGTTGGTCGTGGAAGTATTCGTGTGAAATTTTCTGATGGTAGAATTAGAAGATTTGATGGTGTCTTGCATATCCCAGGACTAGCAAGGAATTTGTTATCTGTTAGCAAACTAATAGATGTGGGTGTGCATGTACAGTTTTCTGAAGCAGGTGTGAAAATGGTGAGAGGTGCTATGGTAATAGCAAGAGGAAGAAGAATGGGTACATTGTACCAGCTTGATACATGCACAGTTGAGTGCAATAGCACTTCTGATAAGACTATCATAAAGGCTATGTTGGAAAAGGAGAGGGTGTCTCTTTCAATAGATGGTCATGGTTTTTGGGTACCAAAGGGTGCTCTGTCTACCGAATCAAAGTTGCTTGCAGAGAAGACCATGTTGTGGTACCAGAGACTTGGCCACATAGGTGAGAAGTGTCTACGAACCTTGAAAAATAAGAACCTTGTTGATGGGTTGAATGATTGCAATCTTCAATTTGATTTTTGTGAGCATTGTATCTATGGTAAACAAAACTGCATTCAGTTTTACTCGAGTTCTCATAAGTCTTCCTGTATTTTGGATCTGATCCATTCGGATGTATTTGGTCCAGTTGATGTTCCTTCTATTGGTAGATCAGTTTATTATGTTTCTTTCATTGATGATTTCAGTAGAAGAACATGGGTTTATTTTCTTAGGAGTAAAACTGAAGTTTTCAGTCGTTTCAAAGAATTTAAAGCAATGGTTGAGTTGCAGACTGGAAAGAAAATAAAATATTTGAGAACTGATAATGGTGGTAAATTTTGCTCCAATGATTTTGACACATTTTGTAAAGATTGTGGTATTAAAAGAGAGAAGACAACTCCGTATTGTCCACAACAGAATGGAGTTGCAGAAAGAATGAATAGGACCTTGATGGAGAAGGCTAGGAGTATGCTAAGTGGAGCTGGACTAGAACAAAAGTTTTGGGCTGAAGCTGTAGTGACTGCCTGCTACCTGATAAACAAGTCTCCTACATCAGCTCTTGCTGATAAGATGCCAATGGAAGCGTGGTCGGGCCACAAGCCTTCACTTAGACATCTGAGAGTGTTCGGTTGCGAAGTGCCAAAGGAGAAGCGGACAAAATTGGACAACAAAGCTGTTAAATATATTTTCATCGGATACAGTTATGGTGTAAAAGGATACAAGCTTTGGAATCCTATTGAACAAAAGATATTTTATTCAAGAAGTTTTATTTTTAGAGAAACTAAGCCTTCTTCTATTACAGTGCAGCCAGAACAAACAGAACAAAAGAAAGATGTGATTCAACTACCTGCTACACCGGAGAAAGTTGAATCGAGGCCCTTAGAAAGACAAGAAGTCGAGGAGAGCTCTATGAGTTCTGAATCATCAGAGGAAGAAGAGGTACCTGAAGCTGAACCTAAACCAGATCTTGCTCAAAGGTCTACTAGACAAAGGAAAGCACCTGAAAGGTATGGGTATTCTCCTGATGATTGGAGATGCATATTTGCATTGAATGCTAACATTGATGAACCAAGATCTGTAGAAGAGGCTCTTGGTATGAATGATTCAGAGTCCTGGAAAATAGCCATGGATGAAGAAATGGCAGCTCTTAAGAGGAATGAAACATGGGACCTTGTACCATTGCCTGAAGGACGAAAGCCTGTTGGTTGTAAATGGGTGTTCAAGAAGAAGATGGGTTCAGATGGAAGCATTGAGAAGTATAAAGCACGTTTGGTTGCAAAAGGTTACTCTCAGGTTGAGGGAGTAGATTATGGTGAGATTTTTTCTCCAGTACCCAAAATGACATCCATTAGATTTTTACTTTCTATTGCAGCAGCCTATGATCTAGAGATCGAGCAAATGGATGTGAAAACAACTTTCCTTCATGGAGATTTGGAGGAAGAAATTTACATGACACAGCCAGAGCACTATGTCATGAAAGGTAAAAGTCATTTGGTCTGTAAGTTGAAGAAATCCTTGTATGGTTTAAAACAGAGTCCTAGGATGTGGTACCAGAAGTTTGATACATATGTGTTGAGTTTGGGATTTGTGCGATCTAAATCTGATCACTGTATATATTTTAAATCTGATGGTGATCGTTTCTTGGTCATTGCCCTATATGTTGATGACATGTTGTTTATTGGCAAAGGAAAAGGTTTGATTGCAGAGTTAAAATCTCAGCTCTCGATAAAGTTTGAAATGAAAGATCTTGGTGTAGCTAGGCACATTCTGGGAATGGAGATTGTAAGAGATAGACAAAACAAAAAGCTTTGGCTAGGCTAGAGCAAGTATGTTGGTACTATTTTGAAAAGATTCAATATGCAGGATTCTAGACCATTGAGTGTTCCTATTACAATGGGAACAAAGCTTTCTAGTTCACAGTGTCCAACATCCCCATTGGAGATGGAAGAGATGAGTTGAGTACCATATCAGAGTGTTGTTGGAAATTTGATGTATGCTATGGTCTGTACAAGACCAGACATTGCCCAAGCAGTGGGAGTTCTTTCTCGTTATATGTCTAATCTAGGAAGAGCACATTGGGATGCAGTAAAAAGAGTTTTCAGATACTTGAGGGGTACTTCAAAGTACTCGATATGTTTTCATGGAACAGGAAATGAGTATTCCTTAGATATTTGAGGCTATGTGGATTCAGACTAGGCTGGTGATGTTGATAGAAGAAGATCCACCAGTGCATATGTGTTTACATTATTCGGTGGTGCAATCAGTTGGATGAGCAAGTGACAGGCTGTGGTCGCTTTGTCCACTACTAAGGTAGAATATATGGCAGCTACTCATGCCTATAAGGAAGCCATCTGGCTAAAGAGATTGTGTTCAGATATAGAGTTCAAACAGGGTGCAGTGACAATTTATAGTGACAGTCAGAGTGCAATCTGCCTAGCGAAGAACCCTACTTTTCATGCCAAGACCAAGCACATTGATGTACAATATCATTTTGTGAGAGATATGATTGAGGATGGCAAGGTGAAGCTGGAAAAGGTAGAAACTTTGGTGAATGTTGTTGATGCATTAACTAAGCCCGTGAGCACAGAGAAATTCAGACGGTGTTCAGAGTCTATGGGCCTCTCGGCCCCTAGCAATTAAGTCCATGATATTTTGGATCCCTTGACTCTTGCAAGGTGTTCGACAAGTGGGAGAATGTTGAGAAACATGTGTCTCAACCTTGTAGTATTTTTCTGGAAAACTCCAGAATTTGTTTGAGGTAGTTTTCCACATGTTTATGCATTGGAAAATGGTTAGTGAGATGTTAAAAATGAGTCTTGTCCATAGTAAAATATAGGTGGGCCATTTTTAGAGCCTTAATGACTCATTTTGTGACTTTTAAGAGGGTCTAAGCTAGGGGACAAAATTATGGACGGGATTACTATTTTAACCTAGTTGTTTTTCCATTTTGGAAATGTAAATGTCAAAAATGGGCACCATGTGGCATGGTGGTTAAGCCCATGGTTTTGTAAAACCACAAGTGGTTTCCAGGTTGTAAAATCACTATAAAAGGAGGGCTTGGGGAGGAGTTTGATCATTGAGTTTTTGCAAGACTGGATGCTAGAAGGAGTCTCTCTGAGTTCGAGTTGTGGTGATGCGCTCCTGTAAGAACTTGCATTGCAAGTGTATTGTAATCAGCTTGATTTGATAATACATTGTGCGAGTTTTGGAGGGTGGGGTTTTTCTCCCAGAAGGGTTTCTCCACGGTAATCACTGTGTTATGTGTTCATTGCTATTTTGTTTATGCTTTATTGTGCATTTCTTGATATCTTAGTAATATTTAAGTTGAAAGTTGCATAACCGTCCTCTCAAGATTAGCATACGAAGTGTTTCTGCACACCTTTGCTTCCTTACAATTAGGTGTTGAGGAAAAATTTGGAAAGAAGGGAGCATAACAATAAGGTAGTTATAGGTGGTTCTAGCAGTATCGAAAGTTGCAGCCTTGTTTGTTCTGTTGGTTATTTAAGGTTTTTTTGTTCTATTTTATTTTGGTTTATTTTATGATTATTAATTTAGTTGTGGCTGCAAAGCTATTGCTATTGTACTTTTGATTTTCTTTCTTTCTACTATGGCCTCCATTTGGTGGTGTAGATAATGGGGGATTAAGCTAAGCTCCCAAAGAGTAATGAGTAGCAGAAGTAGCAAAATGGAGATACATGTTCAGAAGGGGAGTAGAAGGGGAGTAGATTGTATGAGGGGTCTTTAGAAAAGTGAAAAAATATGTGGATGAGGCATGGGGACTAGGTGGTCAAGAAATTATATGACCTTTAGCCTATCCCATGGTAATCCATTTATCAAATGGGATGAAGATAGTACATTATTTATTTTTTAATGTTTGTGGTATAGTTGATTAGAAACTGAAAGATGAATTAGATGAGTGAAACTATTTTTTTTAAATTTGTGATATTAAGGTTGATTAGAAACTACAAGATGAATTAGATGAATGAATTCGAATAATTAAAGCCATTATTTGACAACCACGCCCGCATTTCACAGAACCCAATCTCTGTCCTAGTGAGCTTTTGGAGCTCTTAGAATTCCCATAGTATTGGGAAGACCGAGTATTATCAAATGTGTCGTAGCAGTGCTGTGCAAAATCACCATATCTGAGTATCTCTGCTTTGAGAAGCGGATGAATTGGATCAAGCAAGCCCTCCCAGTTATTTGCACCCTGGATGTCTCGCCACATATCACCAATTTGCAATATCGCACCCTCATTCAGTTCTTCACTTTTGGATAGCCATTACCAAGACCTAATGCATAATTTGCCATAGATTATTATAACTATGACACTTCTCTATTTGCAACACAAGTTTTATTCGAATTGAGCTAACAGAGATTCGAAGCGTTACGAAGCAAAATGAAATTTGAACTGCTGGGACGTTGATCAGTTGGCGTTTAGATTATGTGATGCAAACGCAGAATGGAGTGCAGTATATATATTGTGTATTCTGAATATTAAAACCTACCATCCTTAAATAGTCTCTTCAACGTACAGCTGGGTGAAATAGTGGGTGCGATTCAAACCTTCCGTTCTCAACACATATAGTCATCCATCAACACGCGTTTTGGCCTGCAATTACTGTTTTAAACAGTATAAGTGTGAACTTTTCCCCACTAATTCCCATCTAATATAAAATAAACAAACTGGTTAAAACAATTTACAGGAGCTATAGATTATTGACCATAAAAAGCTACTCGAAGTATTGCAAAACAAAAAAATAATTAAATTTAATATTAGGCATTACATTATTAAATTAATTCATCGGACTATTTAATAACTACTTTTCCTTAATGTATTCCAATGGATTGGTTTGCTCACGCGTAATGTGTTTCAAGGTAACAGTTCTGTCGACATAATTTTTTTATAGGGAGGGATAATGTTTTATATTTAATTAGAGATTGTGTTTCATAGTTTTTAAGGTAAGTCTCTGTTTTTTTTATAATTCTGAAACAAATTGTATTTGATTGATTTTTTATTGGTTATTGTGACTAGTGCATGTTTGTATTGATCTGTACATTATCTTATTATATTTCAGAGAAAATACATTCATTTATGTAAAAGTTATTTAAGGTGATTAAGAGCATATTTATTTAGTACATCTTGAATTTAATTTTACATAAGAAACAAAAATCAATGCTACAAAATACAAATTATTTTAGATTTATTTTGCTCTTTATTATATTTAATCTTTCCTTCTTACTATTGAATGGATATATGTACTAGTTTGATTTAAGAAAACTCAACCATAATAATTCAATAAGTTTTCTATATTTTTTGTAAATACCTTTTGTTCTTATGGGGCCCTTATGCACACTTAGACATAAATCATTAAAGCAATAAAATTCAAAATTATTTTACTTTACATCTAAATATATTAATCTCTATGTGTGTATTATATAATATCTACACTTACAAAGATTAAGTATGCATTCTATAAACGTAAATGAAAAAAATTAATGTGTAGAATTTAACATCTTCGTCTAAACAAACTCCTAAATTCTAATACCTTGATAAATTAAGTTATAATGTCTTGTACAACATGTTTCTATCATCATCTGAGCAACATAGGATTTTTTCTCAGGTGTTTGCGATGGAATCACAAGGTTTTGCGGCTTCCCCTTTGGATGCCACAAATGGTGGGAACATTGATGCGACATCCTCTCTGGATGTCACAAATGGAGGTAATGTCGATGTTGTGCTAGTCGTTCATGTTGATTCCCCTTATGAGAATGGGAATGGGCCTCAGGCTACATAGTCTTGTGATAGCATTCCGGTTATCAAATCTGGTCGCTCTTCTGACATTGTTATGTCTGTAAGGGGGAATACTGGTGATGAAATGGTGGATGCTCTTTTCGGTGGCACTCATTCTCAGAATGAAGGTGGATTTTCACTCGCTTGGCACAATAAAGCAACGCAGGTGGAAGAGGGTTGGATTATTGTTAAGGGTAAGAAAGCTAAGCTTTCTAAAACCTCTTTTGACATGAGTCTTTGTTCCCACAAGAGTAGTGCTAAGTGTAAATCTTGATGGTTTTAGGTTGGGACTGCCTTGGATGGATTTTTTCTGGTCTTTTTCTGGTGCTATGTTAGGTTGTGGGAGCTTACTTTTAAAAGACCCATGTATTTGGTTCTGAGAGTTTCAAATACTTGGTTGTTTGGTTATTTCATGTTCCTTCTCTATGACAACTATATGTTTGAGGGTTGGTTATGTCTCTACCTCATTCATTTAATATTGAATATGTTTTCTATGGGGTTGTTTAGTTGTAGTGATCTGTTTTGGCTTAATGTCTTGTTAAGTCCAAATTGATCTTGTTTTTGTAAAGGGTTTCGTGTCCCTTCAAAACCTGTTTTTGCCTTAATCAAAAACATGTTTCTATCATTAACTTTTAAATGAAATATTAAATTTAAAATAATGTCTTTTATAGTGGTACCAAGGTAGAGAGTCTCACATGATGATTGTGTAAATAAAAATTCTAGACACTTAAATTATTAACCTAATTAATGAATTCTAATTATCATCATATTATCTATTAATTATTAATTATTAATTTAATATCTACTAATCATTTAGTGATAATCACATTCATCATCCTTTATCTTATCATTAATTAGTTATCAATTATTTATTTTTTTATCTATCTAATTAAATGTGAGCTAATTATCTATTTTAAATAAAGAGTTATTTTTTGTCTCATCAGTTAACTGTATCTTCCCTGATCAGTTAGCTTCATCTTGTTTCAAGATATCAATTCTTCTTCCATCAATTACTTCATCTTTTAGAAAAACATTATTTCTCAATCAGTAGTTAACTCCATCTTAAAATGGAAATTTATTCTTGTCATTGATCTATTTATTAAATCAATATATTTATCCCCCCCCCCCTTCATGTGTTCAAAATAGAAACAATTTATTTGACTCCACAACATAATTAATTAACTCTATTCCCCAATCTTATCCTCAACTTCCATCTTATATTATTCTGAAAGTCTATAAATATCTTCAATCCTTCATTTTCATAAATTAATTTTAATTAAAATTATATTTCTATCAAAATAAATATCAATTAAACATAGCGTAATTATACCAAAGTGCATCCACATTCCTTAACTACAAAGTCACTACAATAAGCTCAATCTCCAATAACATGTGGGTTTATGAAGGGGACTATTGAAAAGTTTCACAAGTGGGATGTGTTGGGGAAAGATCTGGAAAATATCAAACATGCTATAGGTTTTTTATTATTTCATGACACCCTTGGTACATCGATGAGAACTAGTAATAGACAAGTTCAATGGACCAATTATCCCATGTTGATCAAATGCTCAAGTTAGAAAATCAAAAAATATGCCTCAGTATTCTTTTGTTAAGTATCACATGTCGGGATTCCACCTTTAATCTTTTCATTATACTTAGCATATCTTAGTGGCCCCCTCCTTGCTTTTCCATTCCTTTTTTCCTAAGTATTTTATAGTTTATGGATGGGGTGTTTCTTCTAACATTTTCCTTCCTTAAGGAAAATGTGACTTGAAGACTAGAAAGCCTTAATTTAGATGCCCTTTCCTTCACCTTTTCCCTTTCATTGGACATCTAGAATTCAAGGTTAAGTTAAACATTGTATTTGGAAAATTTAAACCTAACTTCCTACCCCTAATGCCCAATGTCCCACCACTTTATTTGTCCTTTCCTTCTAGGCATTGAGGGGCGGGGGTAACCTTGGGAATTTTTATAATATCATAAATTGCATCCCATGCATTCCTGCATCATTTAAGAATCTTCACTCCAACTCAATGGAGATATTACATCACCAAATTTATCCTCTTTTTGACCAATTGACCAATTGAGTATGCGACTCTAGTGCATCGTAGAGACGTCCGCACACAAGACTAGCTTTCCACAAATCTATCAATTCGTAGCTGGTCGTTTGAGTATTACGCTTGCACCTGAAAGAGATTGTAATGCCTTTGTTCATGGCCACCAATGTTGAGATTCCTTCCAGTGCCTATATCACTTGCATTTTGAGATTCTCTAAGAACTACTTGATCATTTTGAGACTTCTTGAGCTCTTTCAATCCAATCTCTCATCTTTCATAGATTTTTCAAACATTAAAAGACCACAATTGGCATAGCTTCTTACAGAGTTCATGGTGCTATTCTCTCGAGTGTTGGAGGGGAATTCTTTCTCTTCATTTATTTTTACATCTCTCATTTCTATCTTGTTTATCTACTATCTTGCTTGTTTGTATTTTTCTTCTAGTTTGTGTGTGGGTTTATAGTCATGAGAAGGTGATCATCTTGTGGGAGGCTTCACTCATTGATCGGTTGTGAGATTCCCTCATTGCTTTTTTTTCTCTCACCTCATTCTAGTGCTTCATGTTCTATTCCTTTAGCATAGCTTTTCATTTACTTCATTTACTTAATAAAATAGTGGCATATGTCATTTCAGTATGGTCTCTATGCTTTGTCCGTACAGAATGAAAACATGCCACATTGGTGTTCCAGTTCCACGCACTCGTCCTTGTGACAGAGGCTTAGCAGGGTCGTTTGACAACTTTGTTTGTTAGTCATTTGTTTTATTCTGTACTTATCTTTTCATTTTCATCCCTTGGCTCACCTTTAGCACTAGTTTAAGCGAGGTAGAGCGAAGGTAGGTTTGTCCCTTGAGGGTGACAAATCCTATCCTCTACATTTTGGTGAACCTAACATGTAGTAGTTGCATTGTCATTTTCTTTAGTCTTTATTTTATAACTTCATCTAAAATTTAAAGAAAAGTAAAAACCAAAAAACCAAAAAGGAGAAACACAAATACATTCCACCTTTAAACATAGTTTGGTTGAACCTCCTTTACCTCTAAGCATCAAGGACTTACAACACCCTCATAGTGTGGTCAAAGTGTTGTGGTGCTTGTTCATGAGATTTATGACCCAAGCTACCATAGGAGTTGTTGTGAGAAGGACTACTAGAAAGAGTGTTCCTATGAATCGTTATAGTCCTCCTAGGTTAGGTTTGATGTTTAACAATCTGTATCCTGATCTAAATGATTTTATGGCCTGATGCATGAGCATCCTTGGTTCTTGGTGATCCTGCATCAAACAAAAATATTTTCCTTTCAGTTTGTTTCTTGTTTTGCAATTGAGAATTTCTTTCAGCATTTCATTCTGTTTTCTGTGTAGATGTTGCAGAGCTAAATTTTGTGTTGTCAATTTGGCATTAAGTTGTCATTAATTTTAACCAGTTTGGCAAGTACATCAGTAAGTAAGAAGGGGTGACCAATATGATGAAAATACACATAAGAGTGAGCAGATAGAAGGAAAGATACCGGTACACATGACGGGTCATCTACAGGTAAGGAAGGCTTACCAGTAAAGCATGGACTGGGATGAAGGCTATTTGTGTATTATGAAGGCAAATGAGTTTGCAGATTATTGTGAAAAACATGGAATTAAAAGGCAATATTCAGCCCCTAGGACACCACCACAGAATGGTGTGGTAGAAGGAAAGAACATGATAGTTAAGGAGATGACCAAAACCATGTTAAATGAGGCTAGTCTTCCAGACACATATTGGAAGGAAGCTATTCATATTGTTGCATATACTTTGAACTGAGTTAAATTAAGAACAAACAACAAAATGACACCTTATGAGTTGTGGTATGACCAGAAGCCATCAGTCAAATACTTCAAAGTATTTTGAAGCAAGTGCTTCATCAAGAGAGATATGGATGGTCTAGGAAGTTTTGACTCTAGGAGTGATGAAGGAATCTTCCTTGGTTACTCATCTAACAACAAGGCCTACAAATGCTACAATAGAAGACTAATAAGAGTCATTGAGAGTATGTATGTAAAAGTTGATGAGGATATGCACAAAGGAAGTCAACCTCAGGTTAACCATGATGGTATGATGAAAGAATAAGTATTCACTAGATTACTGAGAGGGGGGGGGGGGGGTGAATCAGTAATTAGAAAAACTGATACAAACTTCCCATTCTCAATCTCAATCACACAAAGTAAACATATCAAATGAAATACAACTGTAAATACTCATAAGAAAATTTGGTTGACTGTTACAACAACTTAACAGTAAACAACATTAAACTTGTAAACATCCAAATGCTTTATCATATGTCAACATATTCCATTTCTCAATGCTTTTAGTTATCATGCCTTATAAGAATAGTTAAGTAGTTAATCAAATCAACCATAAGATCATAACCACCAAAACATTCACCGCATGGCACAAGTATTTTTGACGTGGAAACTCAAATAGGTAAAATCCACTATGAGATGGGACTCACAAGATAATATCTGAAATCTTCTGAAGTTCACCCTGTTAGGAGCCAAGCTTGTTAAAGCTTTTACAAAAGTCCTGTTAAGAACTGATCTTGTTAGGAATCACCCGGTTAAGGGATTGACTATAAATGCCTTGTTAGAAGAAAATACCTTGTAAGGAGTAACCTCAGTAGAGGATTTGAAAGTCCAATCTAATGGATCACCTTGTTAGAGAATTTAACAAGTAACCAAGCTTGTTAGAGCTTACCTGGTTAGGGGATTTCAATTATGCTGTAATTGTTTGAGAACAACATGAGTTTGCTTGATTTGTCTGAATAGAACTATACTTGCTTTATCACATCCTTTTAAGCTTCTATCTTCCTTTACTCAAACTACAAACTCATTGTCTGCTTTGGCAACCACACACTCAACTGATTTCTACGAACTCTTACCAAATCTAAACAAAACAACTTCATCGACCTTAAATACAAAACAATTAGGTTGGTAACACAACAAAAACCTAATTCTCCCATCGATATTACAAACAAGTTGGTACAAGTATGACCATTGGATTTCATAGCAATCTCTACACATCAATTAAGAAAACCTCAACCTCTCCTTGATTACCGCTTCATCGAGCTCAGTAGCTCATCATGCAGTTTGCATTAGATGCAATACATTTTTTTTTTCATTCCCTAGACAAACAAATGTGCCAAAACATTTTGAACTTGTCTTCATACAATGACCATATGTGTCACCATCATTACCACTCAACATCAGATCATAAACCAACATAACCAGTTCAACAACCTTAATCGGTTAGGGTTTAACAAAAACAACTAGTAGGGTTTATCGGTTACATTACATAGATAGGGTTTAACATTTTACACCGAATACCGGTTCAACTCACAAACTTACATACCGGTTTACAATGTCCTTCATAAAGCTCTTCCTATTGGTTACAAGAGAGTATCAACAATATCAGCAATATAATTACTAGATAATTGACATCAATGACAACATAATATATTGGTGATGCAATCTTCATGAAAAATGCCAACAATCTCCCCCTTTGGCATTGGTGGCAATAGAAATATCAACACCATGCATTTCTATTGAGATTGTGAATAGGAATCCTGGTTTACATTAGCAAGTATTCACATGCTCTCTCTGTCTTGAGTCTGTCACTAGTTTTCCTTCCCATAATCACATAATTCTTCTCTCCCTTTAACAACAATACCAAATTGAAAGTACAACATAATGCAACTTGGTGTTCCCCCTGTGGAACACATCCACTACTACACCAATCCTTGTAAAGTAGTTCATGGACTGATGCAATCAACATCATACTCAACTAACCTCATGAAGTGGTACAACCCCTAAGTGACTTCTAAGATACTCAAATATAGTCTTAGGTAGAGGTTTGGTAAAAATATCTGCAAGTTGATCCTTGGTAGAAACATTCTCTAAGATAACATCTTTGCTCTGCACTTTTTCCCTCAAGAAATGATACTTCAATTCAATGTGCTTGGTTCATGCTTGCAAAATAGGATTCTTGGAAATATTTATGGCACTTGTATTATCACATAAAATCTTTATAGGTTTTGAAATCTTCATCTTAAAACCTTCCAAAATGTGCCTCATCCAAATAGCCTATGTGCAATTCATATAAGCTACAACATACTCAGCTTCAGTAGTAGATTATGAAGTACAACTCTTATTTTTACTACTCCATGAAACAAGCCTTCCTCCAAGAAAAAATGCTCCATCGGTTGTGCTTTTTCGGTCATCAACATTTCCTACCCAATAAGTATCTGTGTATACCTCCAAATCAAAGTTTTCTCCATATGGATACCATAATCCATAGTCAACAGTACCTTTCAGGTATCTAAAAATTCTCTTGGTTGTTGTCAAATGTGTTTCCTTAGGATTCTTCTAGAATCTGGAAAATATGCCAACCGCATGGGCTATGTCTGGTCTACTATGAACAACATAGTGCAATTTTCCAATCATTGACCTGTATTCCTTCTCATCAACAAACTTAGATTCATCTTCCTTTGACAACTTACAACCTGTAACCATTGGTGTCCCAACTAGTTTACAGTCACTCATGCCAAATGTCTTCAAAACCTCTTTCACAGACTGAGACTGTGTAATGAAAATACCATTCTTGATTTGTTGTATCTGCAAGCCTATGAAATTTTTTATTTTCCCCACTAAAGATATTTCAAACTCATTTTTAATTTCATCTACAAAACCATTGCTCATGACATCATTACCTCCAAATATGATATCATCAACAAATACTTCACTAACTAGTATTTGATATCCTTCAAACTTGAGATATATGTTACTATCATCACTGGTTCTCAGAAAACCTATCTTCATCAAATGTGTATGAAGCCTTTCATACCATACTTTGGGTGCCTGTGTTACTACATATAAAGCCTTATGCAATCTACATACCTTGTCTTTCTCATCACTCAAAGCATAACCATCGGGTTCCTCTATATATACTTCTTCTTCCAATATCCCATTCAAAAATGCAGACTTAACATCCATCTGATATACCTTGAACTTCTTATGGGCTACAAATGCAAGTAAAGTTCTGCCACCTTCTAGTCTTGCTACTGGTGCAAAAGTTTCACCATAATCTTCTCCTTCCTCTTGTGCATAACCCTTGCAAACCAATCTTTCCTTGTTGCGTACTACAACACCATCTTCATTCAACTTGTTACTGTATACCCATTTAGTATCTATAACATTCTTATTTACCGGTCAGGGTATTAGGGTCCAAGTGTTGTTCTCCTTAATTTGATCTGATTCCTCCTCCATAGCTTTAACCCAATGATCATCACTAAATGTCTCCTTAGCAGTTCTTGGTTCAATGGTGGAGATCATGTAAGAATTCTCTCGGATTCTTCTTCTGGTTAGTATTCCATCATCCTTATCTCCAATAATTTGTTTAGGATTGCGATTCAGTCTCACATATCTAGCAATAATATGATCATTATCTTCAAGTTCATCGTCTTCGTTATCATCATCTTTTTCTGAATTTATTTGTTCTGATTGAACAAGTGCATCAGAATTTGCTTTTCCGGTTCCAAATTTCAGAGTTTTTTTTCCAAAAACAAAATGCAAGGATCTTCATCCTTTTTCTCTGAATTGGTTCCTCTGAGACTTCAGAAAATTCATTCAACAATTTTCAGTGTCCGATTGTTAAAAAAAATTTAGGCCTTACTCTTGGTGGAATAGCTAAGAAATATACCTTTATCACTTTTAGCCTCAAATTTGCTAATGTAATCACCTCTCTTAATGAAACATTTTCTTCAAATATCTTAAAATAGCTAACATTAGGTGATCTTCCATACCAATATTCATAAGGAGTCTTTTCCTTGCCTCTCTTTATCAGAACATGGTTCATTGTGTAGATAGTTGTGCTAACAACTTCTCTCCAAAAGTTTTTCGCTACACCTCCTTGTATCAACATTGTCCTAGAAGCTTCAACAACTCACTGGTTATTTCTTTCAGTGATACCATTCTATTGTGGTGTCCTTGTTGTAGAAAGTTGTCGTTTGATATCATTCTCTTCACAATACCTAGTGAATTCCTCTGAAGTTAATCCACCACCTTGATCTGTCCTTAGACATTTTATCTTCTTACCGCTCTCTTTTTCACCTAAGGCCCTGAATGCCTTGAACTTACCAGAAGCTTCAGTCTTATCTTTCAAGAATGTGACACACATCATCCTTGACCAATCATCAGTGAGAATCATGAAATATCTATCACCTTGAATTCTTTTTGTTCTTATTGGTCCACAAAGATCTGTATGAACTAAATCTAACAAGTGCTCCATTGAGAAGGATTTTCTTTTGAAAGTTGAAGAACTCATCTTTCCTAACTGACATTCTTTGCAAAGAGCATTAACTGGTTTGTCTAACTGAGGCAAACCTCTCATTGTCTTGGACTTACTCAATTTAATAATGTTATCAATATTTATATGACAAAATCTCCTATTCCAAAGCCCACTATCATCTATTTTTGCAATAAAACAATTGCTAACTTTAGAATTAAGGTGAAATAGGTTACCTTTAGTTTGTTTCCCAGTTGCAATCAATTCACCTTTGTTGTCAAATATTTTGCACATATCATTTTTAAACTCTAGTGGGTACCTTTTGTCATTGAGTTGTTCCACACTCAAAAGATTGTGCTTTAGTCCTTCAACCCAGTAGACATCATCTGCACTGCTCTTCCCATTAAGAGAAATAACTCCTTTACCTTTAACCATGCAAAGTGAGTCATTTCCAAATCTAACAACACCACCATCAAATTGCTTCAAGGAAATAAATTTTCTCTCATCACCGGTCATATGATGTGAACAACCACTATCAATGATCCAATAATCAGAGTTATCCATCCTAGATACTAATATCTTCTGGTCTGATATCTCTTCCTTAAAAACTACAAACACAATATCTTCACCAGCATCACCATCAGATTCTTTATCAGTGATACCACTATCAATAGCAATAATACAATCTCTCTTGTGTTCATTTTCACAATTAGGACAGTTAGCTACTATGTGACCAATCTTGTTGCATGCAAAACATTTTAAAGGTAATTTACCTCTATATTTACCAGTACCTCTAGGAAACTGTTTTGCTAACAATGCTTCAAGCTCCACTAAACTATCTTCATCATCAGCATCTCTGGTTCCAGATCTGGATTCATAACCATGACTAGTATCTCTACTTTTTCTCATAGATGGGTTAGAAACAAAAGCTCTAAATGCAAACTCATGTTTATTTACACTACCATCATAACCGTTTAATTCTAAAGCAGTAATCTTGCAAATGATGGAGTCAAGAGTTACCTTAGTTTTGTCAATGAACTTCAGCTCTTGAATAGTTACAACTTGGATAGCGTAGACCAGTAGAAGGGTTCTCAGTACCTTACTGATCACTATGGCATCTTCCACTTTCCCTCCCACACTTAATTTCATCAACTATCTCTTTTATCCTTTGACCATATTGATTGATATTCTCACCTTCACTCATCCTCATGTCATCAAGCTTTCCTCTTAGACTGTCCTCTTTAGCAATCTTAACATGTTCATCACTGCTATAAATCTCTTCAAGTTTCTTCCATAGCTTATATGCAGTTTCAAGACCATGAACATCTACATATTCAACATCAGACAAGGAACTGATAATAGCCTCCAATGCTTGATGATTTTCTTGTTGTTCTTTCTTCTAATCATCAGTCAGAATCCCAGTAGGTGTAATATACTTAGTATCTACATGATCCCAATGCTGACTTCCCAGACTCCTAATGTAAGTTTTCATTATGTCGCTCCATATCCTATAGTTTTCTCTATTGAGCTTCAGACCTTCCTTCTTCGTCATGATCTAGCAAATCTTATCCTCAAGCTATTAGGCTTAGACCTTAGAGGACCTAAGATGCTCTGATACCAATTGATGGTATGATGAAAGAATAAGTATTTGGTAGATTAATGAGAGTGGGGGGTGAATCACTAATTAGAAAAATTGATACAAACTTCCCAATCTCAATCTCAATCACACAAAGTAAACTTATCAAATCAAATACCATTGTAAATACTCATAAGAAAATCTGGTTGATTGTTACAGCAACTTAACCGTAAAAACATTAAACTTGCAAACACCCAAATGCTTTATCTTATGTCAACATACTTCATTTCTCAATGCTTATAGTTATCATGCCTTATCACAATAGTTAAGTAGTTAATCAAATCAACCATAAGATCATAACCACAAAAAAATTCACCACGACACAAGTATTTTTGACGTGGAAACTCAAATAGGTAAAAAACATGATGAGATGGGACTCATCTGATAATATCTAAATTTTTCTAAAGTTTTCCCTATTAGGAGCCAAGCCTATTAAAGCTTTAATAAAATTCCTGTTAAGAATTGATCTCGTTAAGAATCAACCGGTTAAGGGATTGACTACAATTGCCCTGTTAGAAGCAAATCCCCTGTAAGGAGTAACCTTAGTAGATGATTTGAAAATCCAATCTAATGGATATCCTTGTTAGAGGATTTAATAAGTAACCAAGCTTGTTAGAGCTTACCCAGTTAGGGGATTTCAATTCTGCTATAGTTGTTACATAACAATAGGAGTTTGCTTGATCTGTCTGAATAGCACTACACTTGCTTGGTCAGATCATTTTAAGTTCCTATTTGCCTTTACTCAAACTACAGACTCATTATCCGGTTTGGCAACCACACACTCAACTGATTTCTGCAAACTCTTGCCAACTCTAAACAAAAAAACTTCATCGACCTTAAATACAAATCAATTAGGTCGGTAACACAACAAAAACCTAATTCTCTCATTGAGATTACAAACAAGTCGGTACAAGTATGACCGTTGGATTTTATAGAAATCTCTACACATCAATTAGGAAAACCTAAACCACTCCTTGATTACCGCTTCATCGAGCTCAGTAACTCATCATGTGCTTTTAATTAGATGCAATACATTTTTCTTATTCCCTAGACAAACAAACTCACGAAAATATTTTGAACTTGTCTTTATACAATGACCATACGTGTCACCATCATTACCTCTCAACATCATATCATAAACCAAAATAACCAATTCAACAACCTTAATCGGTTAGGGTTTAACAAAAATAACTAGTAGGGTTTAGCTTTTTACATTGGTTACCGATTCAACTCACAAACTTACATATTGGTTTACAATGTCCTTCACAAAGCTCTTCCTACCTGTTACAAGACAGTATCAACAATATCAACAATATCATTACCAGATAATTGACTTCAATGATAACATAGCATATCATTAATGCAATCTTCATGCAAATGCCAACAAACTGGTATGATGATTCCAGTGATGACGGTGATAAAGCTCAGTTAGACAATGAACCAGAAGAAGCATTCAAGAAGACTCACAACTGATATGTGCAGCTAAATCACCCAGAAAAGAAAATTTTGGGAAATAAGAGTGATGGTGTGGAGACTATAAGAAGACTGAAGTAGAACCTAAAACATTCAATGAGGCCAGCAAAAGACAAGAATGGATGGAAGCCATGGAAGAGTAACTACAACAAATTGAGAAGAACAAGACTTGGGAATTAGTCCCTAGACCGGAAGACAAGAACATGATTGGCACTAAATGGGTCTACCGGAACAAGATGAATGAAGAAGGTAAAGTTGTTAGGCATAAAGCTAGACTAGTGTGCAAAGGATACTCACAGGTAGAAGGAATTGACTTCGAAGAAACATTTTGCACTGGTAGCTAGACTAGAAGCAATTAGAATGTTTCTATCCTTCTTTGCCTACAAGGGTTAAAAAGTATATCAAATGGATGTAAAATATGCCTTCCTAAATGGAAATTTGGAAGAAGCGTACATGGAGCAACCAGAAGGGTTTCTACTACATGATGATGAAACTCTTGTGTGCCGGTTGAATAAGGCCTTGTATGATCTAAAGAAAGCTCCTAAAGAATGGCATTCAAGATTAGATCTGTAACTGAAGGAGCAGGGATTCAAAAAGGGTAGTTTTGACAACAATTTGTACATAAAGTAAAATTGGAACCACGTGATCATTATTGTTCTATATGTAGATGACATTATCTTTGGAGGCAACAAGGACACCCTTTGCAAAGAATTTGCTGATCAGATGCAATCAGAATTTGAGATGTCAATTCTTGGTGAATTGGCATACTTACCTAGTTTGCACATATTGTAGTAAGATAAGGGAATCTTTATCTCACAAATCAACTATGCAAAGGAAATGTTGAAGAAATTCCAACTAGAGGATTGTAAGCTGGTAAGTACCCTCATGGTGACTGGAAGTAAATTGAGAAAGAATGATGAATCACTAGTGGTGGATCAGACTCTTTATAGATCCATGATAGGCAGTCTATTGTATCTAACTGCTTCTAGACCAGATATAGTACAGGCAGTATGCATGGTGGGTAGATTCCAAGCTGCACCTAAGCAATCACATATGAATGTTGTAAGAAGAATCTTTAGGTACTTACAAGGGACACTCAGTTATAGATTGTGGTACCCTAAACAAGGACATTTTATCCTGGAAGCATACACTAATCTTGATTGGGTTGGTTGTATTGATGATCGGAAGAGAACAAGTGGTCGTGCATTCTTTCTAGGCGAGCAATTGGTCTCATGGCATAGCAAGAAGTAGGACTCAGTCTTTTTATCCATTGCTAAAGTTGAATACATTGCTACTGCTACATGCTACTCTTAGGTTCTTTGGATGAAGTAGACCCTCAAAGACACACAGATGGACATCACTAATCCTATTCTCATCCGATGTGATAATTAAAGTGAAATTAAAATAAAAAAGAATCTAGTGACACATTCCAGAACAAAAGACATTTCTATCAAGTATCATTTTCTAAGAGAGAAGGTTAAAGGATAGGAGGTGAGGATGGATTATGTCGCTACCACAGCACAAGTAGTAGACATTTTCACCAAACCATTACAAGTAAGAACCTTTGAGTAACTTCGACACAAGTTGGGAGTTGTGTCATATACCTAGGAAGGATTTATATGGTTCAGGGGGAGTTCATAGCAGTCAAAGGTATGAGTTCGGTATGGATCAAAGGGGGAGTGTACCATACCCTTTGTCATTGTGTCAAAGGGGGAGAAATGTACCATTATGAAATGACTTGCGATAAGTTGACATCAATGCCAAAGGGGAGTTTGTTGGCAATTTGGCATTAGGTTGTCATTGATGTCAACCAGTTTAGCAAGGTCATCTATAAGTAAGAAGGGGTGACCAATATGATGGCAATACACATAAGAGTGAGCAGAAAAAATGAAGGCTATCGGTACACATGAGTTGGGCCATCTACCAGTAAAGAAGACTATTTGTGTGTTATGAAAGAACAGCAATCGGTGAACAAAACATAAAGGATGTTTAATGGTCATACTGGTAACATAGACTAAACCGGTAGTCAACCTGGGTTGAAAAATTATGTCAAATCAACATAGGAATCCAAGCAAAGGAGGCTATTGATAAGTATGGCAGCTGGATGCCAGGTGGAGGTAATACATAGGTCAGTGGAGTGTGCATCGATGAAATAAATCTGCATGCAGGTCAGGTTTAATGATGATCCCACAAGCTACAGAGGATGCCAGAAGATTACGGCTCGAGGAAGGCAAGATGGAAAAGAAATTGCACTCATCTTGCAAGAAGATTTGATTTTCGTACCTGTTAGGTGAAGGAAACAACAAATCCATTAATGGTGAGTGACAAAGGAAAGTAGAAAATTGTGGTGCAAAACTCCAGATTTAGAAAATGCACATTGGAATACAAAGTTAAGTTGGTTATTGAATATTGTCATAAAGATCATATCCCTAAAAAGAAGATCATATCAGAGGGGATTCAGATTGAGTTAGAAAAAGAAAACCTAAAATGATAATGTTTGAATGCATTCTTTGCGGAAAACCATGAACATAAATATATGTTCTTGGAACAGAGAAGGATGATGTTGGTAGAGAAGAAAAAGAGAGGTTAAGTGCAAAGTGATCTTTTTACCTTAGAATTTATTCTAAGAAAGTTGCAGAGTGAGTGAGAAAGCAAACCGGTGAGAGAGTTTAACAGACAGTGATTGAGTACCGGTATAACTGTAGCATGTCCAATATTTAAGCAAACCAATGAGGTGTGATAGAGCAAGACAACATCCAAGTGTGACAAAGTATTGTTGTGAGACTATGAGAGAGAGACAGATAAGAGAGGCCAAGAATCAAAGAGAGTAATCTGACAACCAGTAGTGTGAGATCCAATGGAGAAGAAAAGACTATCAACCAACAATAAGCCATTTGATCAAGAGTTGTAGAATTCATTCACAACAAGAAGCCTTAACTGTATCTAAATTGTATTTCAATATATACCTCACCAAGTTGGAGCTTGGTGCAGGGGTTGGTGCTCCTTGGGTTGGTGGTCCTTGGGCTGGTGCCCTAAGTCTTTTTAATCTAGTGCTTTTACTTGTGAGGTTAGATTGGAGCAGCAATCTCCAGCAGCATTTCTCAAAGAGGTTTTTCTCATATTGGGTTTTCCTCGTATATTTGGTGTTGTGGGTTGCATTTATGTGATTGTTTTCTTTGGTTTCCATTTTTTCTTTACCAGTTTGATTGTTCGGTGCTTAAGATAATAACTAATATTCTGAATTTGTTTTAAAAGTCAAAAGGTTCAGGAACCACTGATTCACCCCCCTCTTAGTGGTATTTTGTGTTCAACATTTCATTCGTAAACATGTTCATCAATCTCATCGTTGGTCCATGGAACATTTGAAAAAAAAATCGGCAAGTTATGGCTTTTGGAATAATGGACAATTTTCTTCTTGTGTACTAGAGCCACCTGGATCTATTTGCTATTGGTGATTCTTGCGGATCTTTCACATAGCTTGTAGAGCTTTTTTTTTTTTTTTTTAACAATAGTCCTTGGTTCGTGGCCGACCTTCCTTTTGGGTCCGCACATCATTTTATGTTTCTTTGGGAGGGATTCCTTGGCAGAGGGCAACCTAGTGTTCTTCATGTTTCATTTTTCATTCCTCAATGTTTGTTCCTTCTTTGGCCAACGCACATCATGTTGGAGCTTGTATTTCATAGAAATCATTGTATTTGTTGTTCTATAATAAAGGAAGAGAGAGTATATGGAAGATAGAAGGATAATTTAATAAGACTTAAAGATCTGGAGTTCGCTCACATTCTGGCTTGACCTTGGATACTGTGTAGTCAGTCCTACGAGTCGAATCTTTGAGCCCAGATGTTGCCAGTAGTTTGTAATTAAATTCTATGATATAATAAAGACTAATTCTACATTTCCTCTATCACATTGTGTTGTTTGTGTTGTTTTTCATTTGTTGCACAGTCTGTATTTCTCTCTTTAAGGACCCTCGTAATCGTGACTACACCAAGTGGTATCAGAGCAAGATTTCATTCCGAAGATTGCAGAGTCCTATAAGATTTTTGTTGTGGGGTGGCGGAATTGAGGATCCAACCCGCAGATGTAGAGGACTTGCATGAAGATGGCTCAAAGAAATTATAGAGGTGGTGGAGTGCATAGGAATGCAGATCTTGCTGTGATAGAAATGTTGAGAGGAATTGCAGAATGATTAGAAGTTGTTGAAATGGCCCAGATATGCGGTTGAGGTGTTGAAGATGTGAGCAATTATGAAGAAGAATTTGAGGCGGGAGAAGCAGTAGCAAATAAACCAGCGATCGATCCAAAAGAAGAAATCTTCTTGAGGGTTTTGAGTATAGAGAACACCAAACCACATTTTACCCCATCGAATTATGATGGCAAGTTTGACTTACATGAATTGATGGATTCGATCATGGAGGTGGAAAAGTATTTTGATTTAGAGAACACTATAGAAGACTCACAGGTGAAATATGCCTGTACTAGGTTGAAAGGTCATGTCTCTCTTTAGTGGGAACATTTCCAGGTAGACCAACAAAGAAGAGGTAAAGATTGTAATACCCTAAAAATGGTCATCTAAACCATGAGCTCTAATCTCAACAACATCACCAAGGTCCTAACCAAAGGCAATTAAATAAATTCTGAGCACACAATTAATTCTAGAATCATCAAATGTCACATGGCAAATTAATAAACCAATATTAATTAAATATTTATTTAATTAATTAAATAATTCCAACTAAATCATTTTAAACAATTATCTTATTTATTTTAATTAAATATCTTTTGCATATTTAATTAAATAAATCAATTTGCCATTAAATCATCAAGAAAGAGGAATTTAATTAAATAAATCAATTGAGCACAAATCTTCAAAAATGGAAATAAATCAAAAAAGGAAATTAATTGACAAAAAAAGAATTAAAATTTGAGAAAAGGAAATCAATTGGAAGTAATCTTGAAAAACAAATTAAAAATTAATGAATAATCTCAAAGAAAGTAATTAAAACAATTAAATATTAAAGTTGAATGAAATAGAGAATAAATCAGTTTTTTTTAATTTAATCTTAATTTTAGTTCAATTTGCTTTAAAACTGAGAAAAGCATCCAATCACATCAATTCACTTGGATTGTGCTTCCTCTTGCAAAATCTTGACCTCTCATCATCATTTCATCTCAGGCATTGGTTTCTTTCTCAATTTTCTATAAATTCAGGCTCTCATTTCTCAATCAAAAAAATCCTGGAGGCTGGACAATATATTGTTATTATACTATATTTTGCTCTAGGTTCATTGATATATTGCATATTAATTATTTCACATTGATTAAATCATTTAGCTTAATATTGCAAAAATCTTGTTAGATTAATATTACATCCATCTAGCATTCATCATGTTCATATAGATTAAATCCTTCGTCTTGATGTTGACTAGTCACTGGTATTGCTAAATAATCTAAGAGAAATCTTATTAATTAAATCATTCCAAGTAAATCATTTTAAACAATTATCTTATTTATTTTAATTAAATATCTTTTACATATTTAATTAAATAAATCAATTCAGCACAAATCTTCAAAAATGGAAATAAATCAAAAAAAGGAATTAATTAACCAAAAAATAATTAAAATTTGAGAAAAGGAAATCAAATGCAAATAATCTTGAAAAACAAATTAAAAATTCATAAATAATCTCAAAGAAACCAATTAAAACAATTAAATATTAAAATTGAATGAAATAGAGAATAAATCAATTTTTTCTTGATTTTATCTTAATTTTAGTTCAATTTCCTTTAAAACTGAGAAAAGCATCCAATCACATCAATTCACTTGGATTGTGCTTCCTCTTGGAAAATCTTGACTTCTCACCATCATTTGATCTCAGCCGTTGGTTTCTTTCTATATTTTCTATAAATTTAGGCTCATCTCTCATTCAAAAAATCCCGGAGGCTGGAGAATATATTGTTATTATACTATTTTTTGCTCTAGGTTCATTAATATATTGCACATTAATTATTTCATATTGATTAAATCATTTAGCTTAATATTGCAAAAATCTTGTTAGATTAATATTGCATCCATCTAGCATTCATCATGTTCATATAGATTAAATCCTTCGTCTTGATGTTGTCTAGTCACTGGTATTGCTAAATAATCTAAGAGAAATCTTATTAATTAAATCATTCCAAGTAAATCATTTTAAACAATTATCTTATTTATTTTAATTAAATATCTTTTACATATTTAATTAAATAAATCAATTTTCCATTAAATCATCAAGAAAGAGGGATTTAATTAAATAAATCAATTCAACACAAATCTTCAAAAATGGAAATAAATCAAAAAAAGGAATTAATTGACCAAAAAATAATTAAAATTTGAGAAAAGGAAATCAATTGGAAATAATCTTGAAAAACAAATTAAAAATTGATAAATAATCTCAAAGAAAGCAATTAAAACAATTAAGTATTAAAATTGAATGAAATAGAGAATAAATCAGTTTTTTCTTGATTTTATCTTAATTTAAGTTCAATTTCCTTTAAAACTGAGGAAAGCATCCAATCACATCAATTCACTTGGATTGTGCTTCCTCTTGAAAAATCTTGACTGCTCATCATCATTTGATATCAGTCGTTGGTTTCTTTCTGAATTTTCTATAAATTCAGGCTCATCTCTCATTCAAAAAATCCTGGAGGCTGGAGAATATATTGTTATTATACTATTTTTTGCTCTAGGTTCATTGATATATTGCATATTAATTATTTCACATTGATTAAATCATTTAGCTTAATATTGCAAAAATCTTGTTAGATTAATATTGCATCCATCTAGCATTCATCATGTTCATATAGATTAAATCCTTCGTCTTGATGTTGTCTAGTCACTGGTATTACTAAATAATCTGAGAGCAATCTTATACTCGCATCTTTTAGAAGGCAATGGGTCGATTTTTTATGATTTATTATTCATTGATTATATTTGATTAACCATGCATGTAATGACTTGATTGAAGTGTTGTGTCTTGCAGATATAGATTCTTGGTCCACTTTTCACACACATGTTTTTGGCGCCCACCGTGGGGCAGAAAACTACTTTTTCAACCTCAAAATCATTTTTTTAATCCTGTAGGTTTCGTTCGTACATCCTTTGTGAAATATCGTACGAGCAGTTTCACTGCATCATATGACATTATATTGACACTTGCAGTTTATCATACGATACAAGATCACATCCTTTAAATTGTCGTACAAATCAGAATATGGACTGGTATGACATACTGATTTTCCTATAGTTTCTCGATTCTATGCTGATTCCTAACTTGTACGACCTACTGCTTATGCTATCTTTTTGTTGTTCTATGTTGGTTTCTAACTCGTATGATAAAACTATTCTATCATTCTCTTTTATGAATATTGTCATACGATTCTTTTTTTTGATGGATTAAAACAGATTACCTTTCAGGATTTTTGCTTAAATTTTGATGATGCTAATGCTGACCCTGGATTGTCTTCTATCTGCTTGAGATTTTTACAGCCTAACCAATTTCTTGTAGGATGCTTGTCAAAGAATCTATCAAATCAAACATACGCCTGTCAAAGAATGAAAACAACATGACTACTGATGCATTGTTATTGTAGGTTGCCTAAAGAGAATCAACAAAACATCATGTATTCTTTAAATTCATTTTTTAGGCACTTAAATTGCTATCTGGTTAAAGAACAAATCCGTCTTTCATGTTTTTAGAAAAATCTAAGAGGTAGGAGAGTATGCTCTTGTCTTTTATAGACAATCAGAAATCTAGACCCTCGAAGCTTTTTTCTAAATTTTGAGATTTGTGTACCTTTTGCAGGCCTGTCACAGTAGGAAAAAGTAATCACCCTATGCGAACGACCCAAGTGAGTACAGCTGGACCTGAGCATTCCAACTCACTATAATAAATAGGTCTCTGATGATTAAAGTCTCAGAGGATGGGATTATTTGAGTTTTCTCTTTAAGATCTCTCATATCGAGTATTTTGTAGGGCCTCATGGTCTAAATCGCATTTACATGACTACAACTTGTTTCGGTACCTTGTCGGGATATAGACCTCAATCATGCTCACGTGACTTCAAGGGGTAATTTCAAATGGAATTCCTGATTAAGAACTATAAAATAGAAGCTACCCGATTCACCTTCGAAAGGTTGATAATTGTTGTACAAGAGAGATAGTAACTCTCCCAAGGCACTTGCCATATCGTGCCCCCATTAGTGTTTGGAGTTGGCTAATACAACATTGAGAATCCATTGCATGAGACTCAATAGCCATATTCTGATTAGCTATTGGGTGTGTACCTAAGTCAGCAAGCAAAGGTTTTCTTCTCTAAGCCAACTTCCATAGGGTTAGCGTGCTGTGCTTGAAATATTACATATCTCACGTGTTTTTTGTGTTTTCATCCCTGTAATTAAAAAAATAAAATATTGAAACTGGAGAAAACAAATCAAATAGATCAAACAATTTAGTGATAAACTCTATCTATGTCAAAACTAGCCTATCCCTATAAAAAAAATCAATCCATCGCAAAAATTGGTTATACTCAGTTATCGTGCTCAGCCATTGAAAAAATCATAATTTTTAGTCTCTTCTCTGTGAACAGTAGTCGTATGAGTCTATTGAATTGTCGTCCTGCACCACATCCTGTGTCGTACGAGTATACTAAATTGTCATCCTGAGTCCAATCTTATGTCATACGAAACCAAACAGTCTATCATTTAAGCTAAATCCTATGTCGTACGAAATAGAACCAAATAGAATCATTTGTCATCTAGGACTTACCCATTTATTGTATGGTACTAGGCAGCAACTCGTACGAAACATAATTGTTGTCTTCCTGAACTTGTTCAACTGTTGTACGGTCTCAAAAATTATGTTGTAGGAGCCTCTGATTGTGCCAATCCAGAATAGTTAAACCTGTCCAAAACAGTCTACAATGAGTCTAAAATTGGTTATCATCCTCATAAGCATAAACAACCTTGATAGTGTACCTTTGCAATTGCATTGCACGATTTTGTCGATCATTTCTCAGCTAGTTCAAACAAACATTTTATCAAACCTGAGTCAACTTGGATAACGTCTTACATAGGATAGATCATTCCTGAAACTAGACTAGATCTTAAGTTACTTCTCTTAATTACTATGTTAAATGAACTACTAGCTACAATTTGATCTTGACTTCTGCAACACATCTCGCTCTTGGTCTTGTCGGTTACAAAATGCCTATTCAAACTAGAAATTCTCGCAGCAAAAAGGACAAAGAAAAATAAATGCCCTTTGTGTCAAAAGATAATCCATTCTTTGTGAAAAACCCCTTTTACAATAAATCGTCCTCATCACAGATACTAGTTTACAACATACCAATCTTTGGTCAGCCCCTATCTCCCACCATGTCTAGGGAAAGACAAGAAAGAGAAGCTAATAAATGAAACACTCATGATGACTTCAGCAAACATGCTACTGACAATGATTCATCAACTGAATCTGAGCTTCCTGAACCTCCTAAAGATGAAGTACATAGATGTCAGAATAATAAAGAATTCTGGAAAATGATGAAGGTCATCATGGCTAGGGAAAAAGAAAACTATTTCCTAGAATTAGCAAAACAAGGTGCCAAACTCCCTACTGGTTATAATGTGGAGGCCCTCATTGCTAAAGAGGAAGAGACACCATGGGGAAAAATGAGCAAACAAATGCAAGCATTACAAACTGCAGTCACAAGAATAGAAAACAAAGATAAAACGCCAAAACAATATTCTCTGAATACAATATGCCCATTCCCATTTGACAAAAACCTTTACATGTCTCCATTTCCTTCATGAGTTGAGATCCCAAAATTTGATAAATACGATGGTACCTCAGATTCTCAAGATCAGGTCAGAGAATTTTGTGCTGCTTGTATGGAGTTTATGCATGATCAAACATACCTCATGCACCTTTTCCCAAGGAGTTTAGGAGGCCAAGCAATGGAATGGTTCACAAGCCTACCCAAAGGAACAAAAATGTTTGAAGAACTAATCCAACTATTTTTACAACAATACTCATACAACATTCATCACCCACTCACTATGATAGAGCTTTACAATACCAGACAAAAGATAGGAGAACCCTTTCTCACTTTCCTCCAACGATGGAGAAAGATTTTCTCTAGATATTCATGGACTATCCCAGATCTTGAGAAAATGGATATCTTTGTCAACAACTTAGTCCCTGAATTGAAATACAGTGTCCAAATGTAAGTACACCCTTCATTAAAAAAAATGGTAGATAACTACCTCAGAATGGAAGATGTGCTTATCAAAAAGGGAGATATATCACTTTGGAAAGAAACATCGCAAGGTTCTAGCTCTAAAGAAAAGAGTAAATACGGGAAATATGGCAAAGATAGCAACAAGAATGTCGCTAGTGATGGAGTGGTAGATACTATCCAAGCAAAAACAAAATCCACAATATTTAACTTGGCCAGTGGCACACAAGCACTCAAGGCAGCTGAAACTACAACAAAGAATCCCCCAAAGAAAACAAGAGAGTGCTTTAAAGACAAACCTTAGGTGTCAAAGCCTAAGCGTGAGTTTACTCCTCTAGATGAGTCATATGAATCGACTTTTAAAACTTTATTGGGAAATAATCTGATAACATTGCCAAACAATTCCAGAGCATATGACCCAGAAATTAGACCCAAATGGTGGAGAGAAAATGAGTACTGTGACTACCATTAGAACAAGGGACATAACATTAACCACTGCATGAAACTCCGACATGAAATCCAAGATCTCATTGACGCAGGCAAGATCATTTTTGGAAATCATGCAACTAATGTTGATCATAAGGCCATTAAAGATCCCTTACCCTCTTATGAACAAGGAGATTCCTCAAAATCCAAGGGAGGAGCCAGAGTCAATTATACTTACACTAACAACGATAAGGTGATCAACATGATTGAATTTGCTCAAGATGAATATTGCAATGTGATCATAGTCCAGGATCATCAAAGTCAAACACAGACTGCTAATGTTGTGACTCATGCTCAAAGGAAGATTACTCTCCCAGGAAGTAGTTCCTCAACTTTCGATCAAGCAACATCAAACCTACCAAATAGACAAACAAACACAATCATGGCTAAATCGAAACAACCAGCTTCATTGTCTTCTCTTGGTTATAGTATTGTCGAACAATTGAAAAGAACCAATGCTCAAATCTCCATTTTAGAACCGCTTAAGATCTCTTCTTCTCGTAAAGAGGTCCTGGACAAGGCTCTACTTACCACTAGTGTCCCTAAAGATTTGGACATAGATCAGTTTCAATCTATGGTAGGTCACATGACCTCACCCCATTATCTCACATTCTCTGAAGAAGATGATATTTCACTGAGTCACCCACATAACCAGCTATTACACATTGAAGCCATGATTCATAAACACCGCATTAAACGTGTTTTGATAGATGGAGGTGTTGGGTTGAATATTTGTACCTACAATCTATTAACAAAGTTGGGATTTTCTGAGAATTTCATTGATCCAACAAACAAGATAACAATCAAGGCTTATGAGGAAGAGGAAAGAACTTCTAAGGGACTTGTATCATTACCAATCAGAGTAGGACCTGTGGAAAGAGATGTCATTTTTCAAGTCCCAGACCTTCATCTTTCATACAACATCTTACTAGGTAGGCCATGGATTCATGAAATGAAAGCAGTACCATCTACGTATCATCAATTTCTGAAATTTCCCTATAATGGAATAGAAATCAGTATTCTGGTCGATACAAGCTATACCTACAATACATTAACACAGGGTGCTGATGCTTTTGTTCCTAATAATAGAGCAGCTTCTGCAGCTAAAAGTTCAGAATCTTTGCTGAAAGATTTGGAAAAAAAACTTAGAATCACAAACACTAGCATGGATGGTTACAAGATAGAGCCTATACTCTCACTAACATCTCTTCCTCCATCACCAAGACAGTCGGGAAAACCATCAGAGGGTATGAGGCCACAAACTTCAACTCCAAAAGTCATTTATGATGGCACCTTTATACAGTCCTCTACTTCTCTTGTAGGTTAAATAGAAGGGGATTATGTCCTTAAATTGCTCTTCAAAGAAGATAGTCCAGATAAAGAAATATGACATTGTGAGATTTCTCCAACACAATATGGTCTAGGCTATAAGATGCTTCAACGCATGGGATATTCAGGTACTAGTCCTCTTGGAAAATGTCAAAAAGGTATTGTGAACCTACTCAGTTACAAACTAAGTCTGCCAATGATAAAGCTAGACTAGGATATGATCCAAGAAAGTCATCAGATCAGAAGCACACATCTCACCATCAACGTAAGTGGAAGAAAAAGGTACTACCTTTAACAACACAAGGAATTGATACTCAACAAACTCAGGAGAAATGTGACGATGAAAAAAAAGAATTGCCCACCCAGAGAGAGGAAATAGATGGTAATCAGGTTCCAGTTATATCAGCTATGATACCACAGGAAGTAGAAGTCCCAGAGGATATGAGAGATGAAGTATATAGAATCAGAGAATTATTTTCACCACTGAACATTCCGGTCAGATATACTAGTAGACAACAAGTAGATGATTCAAAAAATGATTCAAATGAGTATGAATGGGGTCTTGACCATCTCTCAGATACGTCTACTACAAAAACCCCTGAAGAATCCAAAGTTATTACAGATGATGCACAAGATCTGATACGCCTAAAAATGCAAAAGGAAATAGAAGAAATTAGACTAAAAAGACAAGAAGACTATGCACAACAATTGAAGAAAGAAAAGACACAAGAAATTCCTTCACCTACCAACCTTCCTAATGAGATAGGACAAATTAGGTACAGAACTACACCAGAAGAACTAGAAGCTACAGAAAAAGAACCAGTCATCGGTCAAGAAGAAGATGAATGGAAAAGGCGACGGGGATTAACAAAACCATCAAAGTCATGTCCACAAGTTTGTCAAATGCAAGCAATCAAAGAACCAAATCATGAAGGAAATTGCAGTATCAAGGATGTGGGTGTTGATACTATATATTCCTTCACTAAACCACTTGAAGATGAGTCAGCAACTCCATCCTATGACTCTGATGACTTAGACAGGAGCTCTGTCTATGAAAATAACTATTCAACAATGCATTATGACTACTCTGTCATGAATGATGAGATACTGTCTACTATTATACCACAGTATGTAGCCTAGTCTAAAGTAGGTAATGACACTAGAAGTAGGTTGGTTGAATTAGGTCCAATACATACTAACATGAATGATGATAATCATGGCGTAACTCTTCTTGGTCTTGAGACACATACACAAGGTAGTCTTCTAGAACTCGACTGGTCGGTCCGAAACAATGATGATAGTACCATGAACTCCCTTGAGCCTATTCCAACCCTATCCTTAATGCATCCAGAATTGATTAATTGCACCCTGTATAACCAACCCTTGAATGTACCTACTTTTGCCAATGACTATACACTAGCCTACTATCTCAATGTAGTTGAACCCATGTACTCTTCCACCAGCGAATAGAATGAAAACATGAGTGAAGCGGATATCAAGTATCTTAGTCACAAAAACAAGAAAAATAAGAATAAAATATCTGATAGTGAAAACCACATTGTGGCGGTGTTAGACTCTAAAAAAGAGAAAATAAAGGACGAACCTAAAGGTGAAAATCTATCTGAGGGGCCTGAAGGTGAGATACTTGATATATTGCTGAGTCACTTCCAAGAGAGATCTTCCATATTGATTGAACCAACTCAGCTAGTGAACATTGGGAGTCAAGAGATACCGCATATCATTCATTTAGCTCAATCACTGTCAGCAGAAGAGTTAAAATATTTCAGCAATCTATTTTTAGAAAAGAAGATCAACTTTGCATGGACATACTCAGATATGCTAGGACTAGATCCTGATCTCATCATGCATCATCTCTCTATTATGCCAGGAGTTAAACTAGTCAAACAAAAACTCTGAAAGATGCATCCTCATGTAGCACTACTAGTCAAGGCTGAAGTAGAGAAATTGCTAAAAGCTGGATTTATTAGAGACATAGACTACACAAAATGAATATCCAACATAGTACCTGTATCAAAAGCAGACAAATCTACTAGAGTTTGCGCAAATTTCAGCGATCTCAATAAGGCATGTCCAAAAGATGATTTTCCATTGCCCAATATTGACATGATAGTAGATATGACTGCCGGATATGAGATGTATTCATTAATGGATGGATTCTCTGGTTACAATTAGATCAAGATAGCACCTGAAGATCAAGAGAAGACAACTTTCACATGTGCATGAGGAACCTTCTACTGGAATGTTATGTCATTTGGTCTAAAGAACGCAGGAGCAACTTACCAAAGAACAGTAACAACTATTTTCCATGATATGATGCATAAAAATAGGGAAGATTATGTTGATGACACCTTGGTAGAGACTATGAAGAAATCTACACACATTCAAGAGCCAGGCCTCATATTAGATCGAATGGAAAGATTCAAGCTCCGCTTGAATCCAAAGAAATGTGCATTTGGGGTAACATCAAGAAAATTGCTTGGGTACATAATATCTAGAAAAGGAATTGAGGTTGACCCTAAAAAGGTCCAAGCTATAATGGAAATGCCTCCACCAAAGAATATCAGTCAGATGATAAGTCTACAAGGCCGTTTTCAGTGCATAAGGCATTTTATATCTCAGCTAGCTGACAAAGCTCAACCCTTCACGAAGGTATTTAGGAAAGGGATTCAGTACAACTGGGATGAAGATTGTGAATGACATTTACAACAAATCAAAGAATATCTTTCTAATCCACCCATATTAATGCCACCAATTCAAGGTAAGCCACTGATCCTATACATATAAGCTACAGATACTTCATTGGGGGCACTTCTAGCACAACAGGATGACAATAAAAAGGAACAAGCTATCTATTACATCAATAGAACATTGATGTCATATGAAATGAATTATACTATAATAGAGAAAGCATGCTTAGCTTTGGTCTTTGCATCACAAAAATTAAGGCATTATATGTTGGCACAGTCTATTAAGCTGGTAGGCAACATTGATCCACTCAAGTATCTTCTCAGTAAAGAAACGCTTATAGGAAGACTGGCCAAATGGGTCATGGTCCTTATAGAATTTGACATTGAATATGTGAAATGTACAACCATCAAAGGATAGGTTATTGCAGACCAACTTGCCAAAGCTCCACTGGAAGACGATAAACCTCTGCATATAGAGTTCCCAAATGAATCAATCATGCACCTTACTAAACAATCATGGAAGATGTTCTTTGATGGGCCTTTCAATCAACATGGTTCTAGTGTCGGGATACTATTTATTACTCCCCAGGAATACTCAATTCCAAAAGCTTACAAACTTCTCTTCCCTTGCACAAACAACATTGCAGAATATGAATCTTTGGTAAATGGGATCAAGCTGGCCATCGAGTGGAAGATCGTGGAATTACACATCTATGGAGATTCTCAGCTCATTATCAACCAAATTAATGACGTATATTAGACAAGAGATGAGAAACTGATGCCTTACAAGAGGATGGTGGATGACCTCAAGAAATATTTTACCTCCATATCATTTCAGCAGATCCCCAAAATAGCAAATAGAGCAGCAGATGCAATGGCCACTTTGGCATCTATACCACAGCTATAGGAGTCTAATTTTTGCTTTGAATTATTGGTGGAAGAGTTACATTACCCTACCTATGATTCTCCTGAGTCCTAGGTAGTTTGTTCTATTATTGGACATGACTCATCTCGTTATAGCCACATTTTCTCTTACCTACGTGACCAAGTCGCTCCTGCTAATCTTTCCCAAAATGAAAAAAAGAACCTAATCCAAAATGCATCATGGTATGTCATCATTGCTAACGACCTATTCAGGTGAGGTTTAGATAATACTTTGCTTAGATGTCTAGAAACTGAGGAGTCCCAATGCGCATTATCCAAAGTTCATGAAGGTGTTTGCAGATCTCATTCGAACGGTCTGACTTTAGCATGCAAACTACTAAGGGCTAGCTACTACTGACTAGACATGGAGAAGGAAGCTATACTAAAACCTATGAAAAATGTCAGTTGCATGGGCACCATATACACGCTCTGGCAAGGGATCTCATACCCTTTGTGACACATTGGCCCTTCCAACAGTGGGTGTTCGATCTGATAGGCCAAATATATCCTGTGTCATCTAATGGACATAAATTTATTATCACTGCCACTGAGTACTTCACTAAGTGGGTAGAAGCACTTCCTCGCATCAAGGCAACCAGAAAACAAGTAGCTCTATTTATTCTTAACTATATCATCTGTAGATATGGTATACGTTCATCAATTATAATAGACAATGGAGGACAGTTTAAGAACAAAGATCTAGATGAACTCTATGAGAAGTTTAAAATCAAAAAACACTGGTCCTTAGTATATTACCCTCAAGGTAATAGACAAGAAGAGGCATCTAACAAAAAACTACTAACTATCTTACATAGAACAGTGAACAAATCTGGGAAGGATTGGCATCTGGAGCTCAATCCTGCACTGTGGGCTTATAGAACAAGTATCAGAACACCTATTGGGGCTACACCTTTTTCTTTGGTGTATGGGTCTGAACCAGTATTACCTATTGAAATAAAAATACCATCTCTAAGAGTTTCCTTGCAAGGTCTTGTTACTGATGAAGACTATAGAATATCTAGATTGCAAGAGCTCGAATTACTAGATGAGCATCAGTAAGTGGCATTTGATCATCTCAGAGTGTATCAAAAGAGAATGTCCAGAGGATATAACAAGAAAGTTTGACACTGAGAATTTCAGGTTGGTGACTTAGTTATAAGAGAGAATCCTAGAAATCAACAGTTTCGAGATAACAAAGGGAAGTTTGAACCCAACTGGCTGGGTCCCTATATTGTTACTGCAGCTTTTGGCTCTAGTGCTTATCATTTTTCAACATCGAAAGGGGAACAACTCCATGAACCGATTAACACCATCCATTTGAAGAAATTCTTCACCTAAATATTCTCTACTCCAGCAGCTTTTTACAGCGGAAAATGTCCTGAAGAAATCATAAAAATCATAAAATGTCCTGAAGAAATCATAAAAATCAGAAAATGTCCTGAAGAAATCCTAAAAATCAGAAAGTGTCCTAAAGAAATCATAAAAATCAGAAAATGTCCTGAAGAAATCTTAAAAATCAGAAATAGTCCTGAAGAAATTCCAAAAAAAAAAGAAAAAAGAGAGAAAATGCCTGGGTGAAAACTTGGTAAACACGCACCTTGGTAAAAAAAAATTAAAAAATGAATCTTTGCCAAGTAAGTGAAAACCTGGTAAATAGGCGCCTCTTGTACTCGAGCGCTCCATCTATCAATGTAATGTTGGCATTACTACTTTCCTGCATATTTGCTTTCGCTTGTACATATTTCAGTCACTTTTGTGACATCCTGGTTCATTGGAACCCTCATGGCTTGAAACTGATCAATGTCCTAGTATTAGGTAATCGACAAGAGCACATTACATGTCCTAAGCAGTATTAACCAAGTCAACCTTACATCAGTGAAACTTGGTCATCCACTTTGAGTTAGTTACCTATCTCCTAACTACTGAAGAGTTTTATCACTGAGTTAACAAGAAAAACAACATAACGGAAAACAATCACTAAACAGTTTGAGCTATGCATGAAAATTTTATTTGTGTGTTGTCTTTTATATTGGTTTTCGATTATTATCCCTCTAAGTAACTTGAGGAAGTCTATTGTGACTACGATGAGCAAGGATTGGGGGCATAATATTTTCTTGTTTGTTGCTTGTAGGAATGATCCCAATGATCTGGAAACATCTAAATTAGCTAGGTGTCTATGATAAGAGCCTTCACATCAAGGTGGAATTGCCTCACATAGCTCAACTCCGCTTATTTGAATGCTATAGGGAGGTTCCCATCATTTCTTTGTCTATTTTGAGGGCATTTCTTTATTGTGCAATCTGAGTCCATGCGTAATTTGTCCAAGGATAGGAACGAAAAAAGGGTCAATACGGACAAGATAATTAATATTGCACATGAAAAGAAATGAACTCTATTCTTCCTGCTATAATTGTAAAGTGCTCAATGATGAAAATTAAGCTTTTCAAAGTCTAGTGACTAGGTTTAGGTTGCATCTCATTTTGTATCTCATCTTGCATTTCATTCTGCATTTTGTGAATTTGGAGTGATTTTGGTATAATAACAATGATCTCTTTATCTTTTGAACGAGAGTCAAGAGCATCATCATTTCTTCGCTAAGTGGTCTCTTTTTCATCATTGTTTCTCTGATCGAGTACTTATGTTTTGAAATGTTAGCTACATACATGAGCATTTAATATAGATTCATACATTCATTATCCTTCATTTGCATTCATATTATTGCATAGAAAAAGAAAACATTGCATCATTCACTATCACTCATTTACATCCATCTTATTGCATAGAAAAATGAAGAAAAATTGCATTGCTCATTCTAGTTACTCATTTACATCATCATTTATTTGCATCTAAAAAGAAATAAAAATAAGCATTCATATTCTATTTTCATTCATACATTCAGGCTAAAAAAAAATGCATACATATAGAATAAAGTATATAAAAGACATCTCATAAGCGAATCAACACAAGTATGATGAAGTCAAATTGGATCTCGTATATATATCATGTCTAGTATAAGAGTACAAAATGATGTCAAAAGACATATACAAACTCCCATCGGAGCAAGAATCATATAGGCTACAAAAAATGGGTGTATCTACAAAAAATATCCGAGCTACAAAAAAGAAATCATCTAGCTCGCTCCCTCTCCCTCATCCCCTGGTGGTGGTGGAGGAGCCTGATGCCCAGGATCCTGTCAAGGCACCCGTGCTCCCTCTGACTATGCCATGTACTATGAGTAGGGTATCACATGTTGCGCAATAGGAACTACAACACTATACGTTGCAACATAGTAAGATGCCCTACTAGACTGGTGAAGCACCTCCTATCACAGGGGATCTATCTTTGCTCTCATCTCTTCTCTCAATGCTACAATCTGACGATCATGCTCAGTCCTCACCTCATTGATCTGGAGATCACACTTAGTCCTCATCTCGGCCAACTGCCAGTCTCACTCCACTAATTGAGTCTGAGCCACTAGCAACTGTGACTGCAGCTCTATAAGACATGCCCTCATCGACCATCTAGCGTTTGTCCCCTACTCTCTCATAGGCTCTCCACCCCCATCTCCACCTCCACCTCCACCTCCAGCTCTACCCTGCTCCTCTCTCCACTGCCAAACCTACCTAGGTGCTGCTTGTGCCTCCTCCATCCCACCCAACCTCACACCCACTCCTCCTAGGGATCCACCCTCACCCCTTTGCTATCCTCCCTCAGCTAGCACCCTGCTACTACTAGCACCTGGATCACCACTACCCCATCGTAGAGCCTTAGCTCTCTGTACCTAACCCTACCTCTAGCCCTGTCTCTGGCCCTGTCCCTATGCTGGTGCAGGGCATCATCCTCAACATCCTCAATATGAGGAGCATGCTCACCTAGATCTGTAAAACATGGGAATGGATACTACTAAAAATGATCTCGATACTAGGGCAATACCCCTACATCTGCTACATCATCCAAGTAATCCCACCTCAGGTGGTGTAACCTTGTCAACTCCTGCATTGCCAAAGAGTATGACAACTATGAAGACCACCCCTGTCTCTCCTCGTCAGCATACCGAGCATAAGCTGTATACTCCTGTGAGACTCCCTG
This sequence comes from Cryptomeria japonica, assembly GCF_030272615.1. Classification (NCBI taxonomy): domain Eukaryota; kingdom Viridiplantae; phylum Streptophyta; class Pinopsida; order Cupressales; family Cupressaceae; genus Cryptomeria; species Cryptomeria japonica. The sequence goes on along the minus strand of NC_081413.1, from coordinate 60,473,224 downwards.
AGGTCGGCCATGCTACCTCATCACCCAAGACACAACGAATCGCTCCACAATGGTCTATGACCTCCCAATCAGTGGGCATGTAACAAACAAGTCCCTGGGCACTAGCTGCCAGTCATCCTACGGCTCCAAACCTCTATATGGTCTCCATACAATGACTATCAGGTCATCAAGCTGCCGTCTCCAGAAATCTGTCTTGCCCAGATGGGGTTGTGTAATATATCTGGCATACCTATAAATGATCCATTGCCCAAGCTCTCTGCTATCAGCTACTATCGACCGACACATGGAAAGGTGCTCCCAAGCCCACACCTGCAAAATATACCCCAGAGGCCATACTCCACCCATCTTTGTATATGATCTCATGCATCTCTCGATACATGTGGGCCAATAAATAAGAGCCCTAGCCAATTCTCTGAGGGGTCTCTATCAACCTCTCTAACATCCGGCCCCATCCGCACTGGAAGCCCTGCTACCCTCTATTTGGCATAAAAAAACAACCTATCAATCCTGCTAGGATGCATGCCAAAGGATACTCCTCACTATACCTACTCATAAGAATATCCTAGTTCATGGACCACGTCAATATGCCAAGATCACTAAAGACATGCCTGACGGCCTGCAATCCTGGATGGTGCCCTGAATCATAATCCACCTTATCCCCAGCAAAAGGGATGTGGAGGATCCTATATACATCCTTAGGAGTGATCGTCAACTCCCCCACTGGCAGATGAAATGTGTTATGCTCCGAATGAAAACACTCTACCAATGCCATGAGCATTCCGTGATTCACACAGTTATCAGGCAATCCCAACAGATGAGTCAAACCACACAAGTCAATATGAGCCTGCTCAACCTCAGATAAATGTCACACTAATGGCATGGTAGGAGGGTACACACATCTGAATAACATAGGAGGTAATCAAACCTACAAAAAAAAAAACCCAACAAAGAAGCATCAGAAAATATTCCAAATGAGCCTACACGGGAAGTAAAACATCACGCAAATCCAACTAAGTCAAATGCAAAATCAAACTTTCACGTTTACACCCTCAAAAATGTTCACCATTTCCTGAATGACAAAGAACAAAGAAGCAGAATCTTGTATGAGTCAAGAATAGGTGTCGTACAACAAAACAACCCCAAACGACAAACTTTTAGACCCCACATGACAAAATGGTCTTTTTACAGACCTGTCGTATGACACATGGGTGGCCCTAGAATGAAAAATCTAATGACCTTAAATGACAAAAGAAATTATGCCAGTTACTCATACGAGACAGGATCCTGTCTCGCATGATAAACCGTGATGCCTGACCCCAAACATGCGAAATAGTTGCAAAATGAACAAAAAAAATTCAAAATTGAAAACATAAACAGGCTTAAGATCAATGACTTACCATTGGCTCATAGTTTCAAGGTCGATTATGTCTCCTCTGGCACTTGAATCGATGCTGACGAGTAGGGACCACCATTTTCTCCGCATAAGGCTTTTTGAATTTTTAAACTTGGAGGGTTAAAATGAATTGAAAATGACACTTTTGTCCCATATATAGCCAAAAACCTAATTTTTCAACTTGCTCCGATGGACATGAAAATTGTACCCTTAGCTAATTTGACCATCTTGAGTCCTTTTTCAGGATCAAAATAAAAAATCGAGATCATTTTTCTAGTCAATTTCAAACTTTTGGACCACTTAGCGCTTTTCATCAAATGCTCTTTCTTTAACTTTGCACTCAATTTCTCGTTAATCAATGCTGAATCTCAATTTTATCTCTACAAATCAACTTTGCGCTCAGTTTTCTCATCAATGCAAAATTTTCAAAAATTCCTCTGAATCAATTTGTGCTTAAAACAACTTAATATTGCTAAAAAATTGTGTATCATCATGTACCCTCGCTATCTTTCAATTTCGCTCTCGAGGGGCCATACTTGTGACCTTATGACCTCACATCTTCAAATGTTGAGAAAATTTTCAAATCTTCATCAAAAGTCAAGCAAAACATCTTTTTCAACTAAAAAAAATCAATCAAATAAGACCTCATCGCTAGGGCAATCTCAACTTGATCACTTTATATCAAGTTGAGATTTCTCAATCATTTGAATCAAATCAATCGCTAGGGGCATATCAGTTTCATCGCTTCATATCAAGCTGATATTTGTCTTTTGTCTCAATCAATCTCTTAACCATAATCAATTTCACCGCTTTTCATCAAGCTGATTATTCGTTTAAACTCAATCAAGGGTTTAAAGAGTTTCTTTGATCACACTCAATCTAAGCAGGTGTTTAGTATGCGTCGCTTTGGATCAAGATGGAAAGTTTATCTTCATCATATCTTGATCAATCAAGTTCAAGATCGATTTTTATCATCACTCACTATGCTTAGATCAATCAAGTTCTACATCAGTAAGATTCGCTTCTTGATCAATCAAGTTCAAGTTTGGTATCTTTTGTTTTCTATCATTCCTAAGTTCAATCAAGTTCAGGAATGGTATCGCTTTAATCAGACTTCATTCACCTTCATCGGTTCGAAACAAGCTTAACACCTCGCTTTTCATCTAGTTCATGATCAATCAAGTTCAGAACTAGTATCTCCTAGACATCAAATTTTCTTTGAACCAATGCGTTGCTCGCACATTAATTCAAAGAGGGGAAAATGTAATACCCTAAAAATGGTCATCAAAACCATGAGCCCTAATCTCGACAACATCACCAAGGTCCTAACCAAAGGCAATTAAATAAATCTTGAGCACACAATTAATTCTAAAATCATCAAAATGTCACATGGCAAATTAATCAACCAATATTAATTAAATATTTATTTAATTAATTAAATCATTCCAAGTAAATAATTTTAAACAATTATTTTATTTATTTTAATTAAATATCTTTTGCATATTTAATTAAATAAATCAATTTGCCATTAAATCATCAAGAAAGAGGAATTTAATTAAATAAATCAATTGAGCACAAATCTTAAAAAATAGAAATAAATCAAAAAAAGGAATTAATTGACCAAAAAAGAATTAAAATTTGAGAAAAGGAAATCAATTGGAAATAATCTTGAAAAACAAATTAAAAATTGATAAATAATCTCAAAGGAAGCAATTAAAACAATTAAATATTAAAATTGAATGAAATAGAGAATAAATCAGTTTTTTCTTGATTTTATCTTAATTTTAGTTCAATTTCCTTTAAAACTGAGAAAAGCATCCAATCACAGCAATTCACTTGGATTGTGCTTCCTCTTGGAAAATCTTGACCGCACATCATCATTTGATCTCAGTCGTTGGTTTCTTTCTATATTTTCTATAAATTCAGGCTCATCTCTCATTCAAAAATTCTTGGAGGCTAGAGAATATATTGTTATTATACTATTTTTTGCTCTAGGTTCATTAATATATTGCATATTAATTATTTCACATTGATTAAATCATTTAGCTTAATATTGCAAAAATCTTGTTAGATTAATATTGCATCCATCTAGCATTCATCATGTTCATATAGATTAAATCCTTCATCTTGATGTTGTCTAGTCACTGGTATAGCTAAATAATTTGAAAGCAATCTTATAGTCGCATATTTTAGAAGGCAATGGGTTGATTTGTTATGGTTTATTATTCATTGATTATATCTGATTAACCATGCATGTAATGACTTGATTGAAGTGTTGTGTCTTGCAGATACAGATTCTTGGTCCACTTTTCACACACACAAAGATAAGATCAAATCATGCGAGTGGATGGTTAATAAGTTGAAATCAAAGTTGTTGCCTATAGACTATCAAGTGAATGCTCTAAAATTTGTAGAACTTGAAGCACAAGGAATCTAGTGTTTAGGAGTATATTGAAGTATTCTACAAGTTGAACATCAGATCCAAACACATTGATGATGAGATTGAACAAGTTGCCCGATATTTGAATGGATTGTGGATGTTGATGCAAGATAGAATCATTTTTATCAAATTACAAAGTGTTGAAGAATCTTACCAATATACCCCTAAGGTAGAACATAAGTTGAATAAAAGACATAAGTGGAGGCAACTGTTAGAATAACCAATGAACAACAAAGAGGTGGTGTGAATTAGTTTTTAATAGATAATGAAACTTTAAGCACACATAACCTTTTATCGAAAATATAAACCAAATACCGGAATAGAAGATATATCAATTAAGCACAAACATAAATCACAAACCAATTACCATGCATCCACAACACATAACACCAAGATTTGTGCGTGGAAGACCCGGTAAAGGGAAAAACCATGGTGGGAATCCTACCCACAGTCAGATAATACTTTTGTAGTAAGTATGTGATTACAATAAGGGGCTTGCACATGCAAGAAGGCCAACAACTTAGAGTGCACTACTCATCACAAAGGAGCCTCACTGACTACAAAATAAATCCAGACTACAATCTAGAAATAAGAATGAACCGCAAGAATACCATCTCTTATGCCTGAGTATAGTTTCAATTAAGCTCAATACTAGAGGTCTTAAACCTCTTATACAAAACCCAATTCAATCACCTATGAGCGACCAAACCTTCTACATATGATTACAACTTGACTCACACATAGATAATCCTTTATCCCATACCACATGCCAGGATCTACAAAGAGATCTTTTGTCATATTTATACCAACCTGAGACCTAAACAATTAGGTTGGCCACCTAAAATATGATACAATAAATCCATTACATAAACCCGCAAACCAATGATAAACCAAGTCATCCTAAGACCAAAACAACATTAACCAAAAAAAAAATCCAACCGATAACGCATCGAGAGCATCCACCAACACGTTACATAAACCGGTCCATAACCTAGTAGAACAAGACCGAACCCAAAATAGGTCACCATAAGCCAAATGGAATACCACCAATCAAGTGGAACATGAACACGATAATCATCAGCATCCTGATAACTTTCTAGAAGCCACACCCGCACCACGTATCAAATTCATCAAAAGATGTTCAATAAAGCTCTATCGATAGAACCCTTACAGTTAACCAAAAGGCTTACTAGAACATATAATAGCTTCTAGATCACCATATCTCAAACCAACTGAATGTGAAAAGCATCTGAACCACATGAATGAATGAACCAAATGAATTCCACCAATCTGAATATACCGGAGACAAATCTCTTGATCGTCATTGAAGTCCAACCACTCTACCGTAATCCGGTAGATAACCAAATAAGCTAGTGTTGACATCAATTACAAAAATCAATGAAACACATAATCAATTCCTCCAAATTGCCAATAATCTCCCCCTTTGGCATTAATAAAAACACTAGATGTGAAAAACACCCAAGTGCCAAGAAGTACCAAACAAGTATTCCCCAATGGAAGACATCCAACAATCTCCCAAGATGATATAACAATGAAGTTTTGAACCAAAGACCAAACTCTGCCTATGACTGTTATCTCTTTTATGCTCTATTTTTCACATGAATATATCTCCCCCTTTGACATCAATGACAAAAAACTGAAATAAGCATAAAAAAAAATCATAAAACTTTTGAACCATACAGCTGACTACTCCCCTTGAGTAGTAGCACCAACTCATCAATACAGAATGAATAATAATTTTGATAAATGCATACCAGACTAATGCCAATCCACCTAACTCAAGCCTTTACCAAATGGGTAGAGACCCCCAATCTGTCTCTAAAATACTCAAATGATTCCTTAGGGAAAGTTTTAGTGAAGATATTTGCAATCTTCTATTTAGTGTTCACATAAACCAATATGACTTCATTTGCTTCCACCTTCTCCTTCAAAAAGTTATACTTGTTCAATATATGCTTTGTCTTAGAATGAAATACCCAATTCTTTGATATGTCAATAGAAACAGAGTTATCATAGTGAATAACTACCGGTGCATTGCAATCTACCCTTATATCCTTCAACATTTGCTTCATCCATTAAATGCGTGTACAGTTAGTAGCAACAACAACATACTCAAATTTAGAATTAGATAAAGAAGTACATGACAGCTTCTTGCTGATCCATGAAACATGTTTCTTTCCAAGAAAGAAAGCTCCACTAGAAGTGCTCTTCCAGTCATCAACATCTATAGTCCAATCTGCATCTGTATATGCACATAGTGTAAAGTCATCATTTTTAGGATATCATAAACCATATCCAGTTGATCCTTGCAAATATTTGAAAATCCTTTTCACTGTACTCTCATGATTCTCTCTAGGATCACTCTGATATCTTGATGCAATACAAACAACATTCATAATATCTAGTCTAGTCTATGCCAAATATGATAAACCTCCAATCATAGATTTATACCTTGTAGGATTTACCAATGTCGATGCATCTATCTTAGTCAATTTCTCACTTGTAATCAAAGGAGTACCAATGAGTTTAGAATTTTCCATACCAAATTTATTCGAGAACTCTCTAGCATACTTAGTTTGAGAGATGAAAATGCCTTTATTAGTTAGAGTAATCTACAAACCTAAGAAAAATCTCATTTCTCCAATCATAAATACCTCAAATTCATTCTTCATATTATCAAAGAATTTCATACATAACTTATCCTCACCTCCAAAAATGACATTATCAGCAAAGACCTCAACAATCAATATGTCATCATCAGTGATCTTATAATACAAGTTACTGTCAGCATTACCTTTACTGAAATGAAGCTTCAAAAGATATTTGTCAAATCTAGCATACCAATCTCTAGGTGCTTGTTTCAAACCATATAAAGCTTTCCTTAACCTACAAACCTTTTTTTGTCATCTGAAAGTTAAAAACCATCAAGTTGCTCAATATAAAATTCCTCTTCAAGATCTCCATTAAAAAATGCACAATTAACATCCATCTGATAAACCTTGTAATTCTTATGTGCAACATAAGTAAGAAATAATCTCACAGCTTCAATCCTAGCTATTGGAGAAAAAATTTCATCATAAGCAATTCCTTCCTTCTAAGAATATCCTTTACAAACCAATCTAGCCTTGTTTCTCACAACTTGTCCATCTTCATTCAATTTATTCCTAAAAAACCCATTTACTTCCAATAACATTCTTATTTTTAGGTCGTGGAACTAAAGTCCATGTGTTGTTCTTTTCTATCTGATCCAATTCCTCTTCCATAGAATTTATCCAACATTCATCTTTACATGCTTCATCTACTAATCCTGGTTCGATTTGAGAAATTAAACATACCTCTTCAGTTGCCAACCTTCTTCTTGTCATTACTCATTTTCTCTTGCCTCCAAGGATTTGATCTTCTGAATGATTCAACCTTACATACTGAGGAGTCTTATGACTTTCTGATTCCCTACTTTGATACCAATTGTTACGATAACTGATGAACAACTGATGGGGGGTGAATTAGTTGTTAACAAATTATGAAACTTTGAGCATAGAAAACCAAAAAATGGATTAGCAGATATATCAATTAAGCACAAACATAAATCATAAACTAGTTATCATGCATCCACAACACATAAAACCGATATTTGTATGTGGAAAAATCAGTAAAGAGAAAAACCACGATGGGAAGCTTACCCATAGTCAAATAATACTTCTGTAGTAATTACGTGATTACAGTAACAGGCCTGCACATGCAGGAAGGCCAACAGCCTAGAGCGCACTGCTCATCACAAAGGAGCCTCACTGACTATAAAACAAATCTAGACTACAATTCAGAAATAATAATGAACTACAAGAATAACATCTCCTGTGCCTAGGTATAGTTTTAGTTAAGCTCAATACCGTAGGTCTTAAACCTCTTATACGAACCCAATTCAATCACCTATGATCAACCAAACCTTCTATATATGATTACAAATTTATTCGCACACATATAATCCTTTATCCCATACCACATGCCAAGATCTAGAAAGAGATCTTACATCATATTTATACCAACCCGAGACCTAAACAATTAGGTCGGCCACCTAAAAGATGATATGATAAATCCTTTACATAAACCCACAAACCAATGATAAACCAAGTCGGCCTAAGATATAAAAAACATTAGTGAAACAATTAATCCAACCAGTAACACATCAGGAGCATCCACCAATATGTTATATAAACTGGTCCATAATCTAGAGAATAAGACCAAACCCAAAATAAGTTGCCATAATCCAAATGGAATACCACCAATCAATTGAAACACGAACACGATAACTGTCAACATCCTGATAAATTTCTAGAAGCTATACGAACACCACTTATTGAATTCAACAAAAGATCTTCAACAAAGCTTTGTCATTAGAACCCTTACCGATAACCAAAGGGCTTACTAGATCATATGATAGCTTTTGGATCACCATATCTTGAACCAACTGAATGTGACAAGCATCTGAACCACATGAATGACCAAAGAAAACTAATTCCACCTATCAAACTATATCGAAGACAAATCTCCTAATCAGCATCAAAGTCGAACCACTCTACCAGAATCTGGTAGACAACCAAATAAGCTAGTGTTGACATCAATGCAACAGATAATCAATTCCTTCAAATTTCCAATGTCAATGAGGTAGAGGTGGAATATTTCAAGGAGAAAGATCCTATATCAGAGGTCGAGGACCCTATGTAGATCAAAATAAATACAATGAAGTTAGCTCAGATGGTAGTTCATAAGAGAGAGAGATGACAAAAAATTTACCAAAGGAAAGAAAATGAAGGTTAATAGAATAAGGGTTATGGAAGGGAAGATAAAAGACAAGAAAATAGAGAGTTTAGAGTAACCTACTTTAAATGTAGAGGAGAAGGACATCATACTTTTGAATGCAAGAAGACAAAGAACTATGGAAGAGAAGCCTTGGCAGAAGAGGACCCTTTAGAATTAGGTCACAAACCAGAGGATGGAGAGTTGTTGTTGATGATGAGAGCATTATATCATTGCAGAGGAGGGAAAGAGCCCTTCAAGAGGAAGAATTTGTTCAAGACAAGATGAAAAGTAGCTAGTAAGTGTTGTAAAGTTATAATTGATAGTGGTAGTATTGATGACCTTGTTTCGAAAGAAATGGTGACTGAGCTGAATTTAGAGAAATTGAAACACCCTAAGACCTACCAAACAACATGGACTCAAGATGAGCATAAGGTATGAGCAAGTGAATAATGTTTGGTAAAATTGAAGATTGGAGCTTATCATGATGAAGTTTTGTGTTATATTATGCCTATGGATGTATGTCATATCTTGTTTAGTATACCTTCGTAGTATGATAGGCAACAAATGCATGATGGAAGAAAGAATATATACACTATTGTGGCTAATGGGGAGAAATAGATCTTGTTGCCTTTGGAGGAGCCTTTGAAGAGTGAATTTTGTATGAATGCTAGAATTAGTCTGGTTAATGGAAGGAAATTCTTGGATGGGATGAGACATGAGAATATGTGTTTTTCCTTAGTTCCTAGGAAGACTAAGAATCTAGAACATGAAGAAGAACAACCAGAGGAGATAAAAGAGTTGTTGACAGAGTATGGAGACATCATTTCAAATAATGTACCTAATGGATTACCCCCTATGATAAGCATCAGTCATTGCATGGACTTGATTCTCAGAGCTAGTTTTCCTAATAAAACAATACACCGAATGACACCGACAAAGAATGAGGAGTTGAATAGACAAGCACATGAGTTGTTGAAGAAAGGTTTGATGAGAGAGAGTTTGAGTTCTTGTGCAATTCTAGTAGTGTTAGTACCTAACAAGAATGGAGAATAAAGGATGTGTACTGACTATAGAGAAATAAACAAGATCATGGTGAAATATAGATTTCACTTACCTGGGATGGATGACATAATAGATTGTTTGAGTGGAGCCAGATACTACACAAAGATAGATTTGAAGAGTGGATACCATCAAATTAGAATTAGAGAAGGAGATGAGTAGAAGACAACATTCAAGACAAATTTAGGATTGTATGAATGGTTGGTGATGCCTTTTGGACTGACTAATGCACCAAGTACTTTTATGAGGTTGATGAACCGGGTATTGAAGAAATTATTGGGTAAGTTTGTTATTGTATATTTGGATGACATTTTGATTTTTAGTAGGACAAAGGAAGAACATATGTTATATTTGAGACAAGTTTTATAGAGGTTGAAAGAAGAGAAGTTGTTGATAAACATTAAGGAGTATAATTTTCTGAAGGAAGAGTTAGTCTATTTGGGATTTGTGATATCTGCAGATGGGTTGAAGGATCCTGAGAAGGTAAGAGAAATTGTTGAATGGCCTACACTAGAACACATTTGAGAGGTAAGATCATTTCATAGATTGGCAAGCTTCTACCAGAAGTTTATCAAAAATTTTAGTTTAATTTGTAGTCCTATGATAGAGGCAATGAGAAGAGATAGAAAGGATTTCAAGTGGACAACTAGAGTAAATAGGAGATTTGAATTGTTGAAGCAAAAGGTGATAAAGAAGCCTATGTTGTCTTTACCAAATTTTAGCAAAGTATTTCAAGTGGATTGTGATGCAAGTGGGAATGCAATTGGATCATTATTAAGTCAGGAGGGAAAACTGATAGCTTATTTCAGTGAGAAATTGAATGATACAAGGAGGAGGTGTTTAGTATATGATCAAGAGTTTTATGCCATAATTAAAGAATTGAAGAAGTGGAGAAATAATTTAATAACTAAGGAGTTTGTGTTGTATACTAATCATCAAGATTTGTAATATTTGAATAGTCAAGGTAAGTTGAATAAAAGACACATGAGATGCGTAGAGTACTTGCAGAGTTATAATTTTGTTTTGAAGCATACAATTGGAAATTGAAATAAAGTTATTGATGCCCTAAGAGGAAGGAGGAATTTGCTGACAAAGATGAGAATAGAAGTATTGGGTTTTGAGGAATTGAATAACTTGTATGAGGATGGCTTGGATTTTGCAGAACTTTGGAGAGTTTGCATAGAACCTGTTGTGGTGGATAGGATTAAGTGTTTGGATTATTTCATTCAAGATGAGATGTTATTCAGAGGAAATTAATTGTGTATACCCCGGAGATCTATGAGTGAAAATATGATAAAAGAGAAGCATAGTGGAGGATTAGCCAAACACTTTGGAGTAGATAAGACAACAACCTTGGTAAGTGAGAATTACTTTTAGCCTCACATTCATAAGGATGTTAGGAAATTTGTTCAAAGCTGTAGAATTTGTCAATTAGCAAAAGGTAGTCGTCTGAATCTTGGACTGTATAAGCCTTTGATAGTTCTAGAGAGACCTTGGGAAGAAATAAGCATGGATTTCATACTTGGATTACCTAAAACATAGAGAGGGAATGATTCTACATTTTGTTGGCATTTCAATAAGGATATTGAGAAGGTTGTTGATGATTATGGATATAACTAATTAAGGATGTTTACTGTCTTAATATTATTATTTTATCATTGATGTCAAGAAATTGATTTTCTAATTTAGTATGATGTTGCCCTATCTTAAGAAGTATGATTTGATGAGTATAAAGATGTTGGTAAAAGACATAGAAAGATTGTCATGAATAAGGGGAGAAATAAGTTATCCAATGGGCACCTATTATTGAGTTAGACAATGATGAGATCATGATGTTTAGATTGTTTTGATATCCTACATATGTTGTTGATTGTAAGTTTAATACTATACTATGTTACCGAGCAAAGAACCTAGTTGGTAAACCCTAAGGAACCTAAGGTTATCGCTATCGGTTAATGAAGGTGGAATGTCTACCGAGTGAAGTTTAGTATTTACCGAGTTGCAACCAAGCTGTAACAGAATGCATTAAATGATTAAAAGAATTATTTAATGAAGGAAGTTGATGAGCTGGAATTGATTAAATGATTGGTATGTCATGCATAAAGTTTGTTAAAGAATCTATGGCAATGGAAGATCAGCAGAAAGATCTACAACTTAGATTGAACCGCAATACCTTAACACAAGTTCCAAGAAATGTATGCAAGTTCCAAGGCGAGGTAAAACATTTTTAGATCAAAGGATACATTGAACCTGGTCAAGATTGAAGGTCTCATGGCTATGACTGATCATGGGATATGTGATCAAGAAGATTTAGCAGTTAGCAAATTGTTTATAATTAAGGAACTGTTGATAAACAATGTATGCAGGCAAGTGTAAGAACAGGGATGCTACATAGTGATTACCAAGCAAAAAAGCTTGAAGACCTATTTGATTACCAGAGTATAAAGCCAAGCAGAGGGAAAAGATAAGTCCTAAGACTAGATTGCATCGAGAAAATAAGAATCTGCTTTAGCATTTTTTGATGTGAAGTTGCAGATATATTTTATTACTCTTATTTTGTAAAGTCATAGAAAATCTCTTAACCGAGTGGACTTAATAGTCTTATTTGTAAAACCCTCTAGCAAGGTGACATTCTGATTGAGTGTTTGAAACCCTTTAACAAGGTCACTTATAACAAGGTGAAGATCCTAACAGATTTGAGGGAAATCCCTTAACTGGGCCACATCTAGCAATGTGTTTGTAACTGTAGCATGATTTGCTTTTAACCGAGCATACTCTAGAAGAGTATATTTCTTAGTGGGCCTGAAATCCCATAGTGGTTTTTCCCTATTTGGGTTTCCACGTTAAATCTGGTGTTATGAGTGTTGTTATGATTATGTGTTCTTAAGGTTGCATGTTTTACAGTTTTGATTACATATATCTGTTTAAGCTATCAAGTTTGAATCTGTTGAATATATTGAAGATTAAGTTTGTATGATTCACCCCCCCCTCTCATCTTGTTAGCATCACATATGTACTTAACAATTAGTATCATAACTATCAATTGGTATCAGAGCTTTGGACTCAGGAGGAAAATTTTAAAGGTACTTGAGCCAAGGATCCAAAGATGTATAAGAGGGATGCACCAAAGCTGAACAAGTCAAGCTTCTCTACATGGCAGAAAAGGATGAAGCTACACATATCAGGAGTTGGAGAATATGTTGTATATTATATGGAGAATGATTTTATTACACCTAGCACCTATCCATTGACAATGGAAGAGATAAAGGCAAAGCAAGAACATATTCAAGCAATGATTGAAATATCATCTACATTGACCAACTTAGAGTTTTTTGATCTAGAAGGCTACAATGATGCCAAGGCAATGTGGGACATGCTCATATCTGTGTACGGCGGTGATGAACATGTTCAAAGAGCAAAAGTGGATAGTCTAAGAGGACAACTTGTATCTATGAGGATGAATGAAGGTGAGAACATAACCCAGTATAGTACAAGACTAAAGGAGATTGTCAATCAAATCAAAGGAGCAGGAGGAACCATTGAAGAAAAGGATGTCACAAGTAAGTTATTGAGAACCCTTCTACCTACTTATGCAATCTGAGTCTCTGTAATCATTGAATAGAGGTCTGTACCCAATATGTCAGTTTCTTTTGATGCTACTATTGGTAAGCTACATGCATTTGAATTAAGTAATTTTTATAACAGTGGGTCTTTGGTAAATAAAGTTGAATCCGCATTCAGTTCTTTTCATCTTGATGAATTTGATGATTACAATGATAGAAAGTATAAGTACTCTGAAGGGAATCACAATGGAGCAAGTGAAATATTTTGCAAAAACATGGAGGAAGTACACAAACTTTATGAAGAAATCAGAAAGCAAGAAGAGTTTGAAGCACTATTAGCTAGAAGGCTACCGAGAGGAAAAGGTAAGCACAAAGAAAAGTTGCCTTTGAAATGTTTTAATTGAGATAAGATAGGACATATGACTTCTAACTGTCCTGACAAAGATTCTACTAAAAAAAGAGATTATCGAGAGGACAGACAGAAAAATAATCATTACAGAGGATACCGAGACTTAAGAAGAACAAATAGAAAGTCATGCCTAATAGCCGATGAGGAATCAAATGAAACTGATATAGAGAAAGTAGTTTATGTGGCTATCAAAGAGGATCAGATGAAGAAATGTATGAAGAAAAAGCCTTAATATCTCACATAAATACTAATGATTCTTGGATCATAGATAGTGGATGCTCACATCACATGATAAGTGATAAACTCAAGTTTGTTAAATTAGAAGATTATGATGGAGGTTATGTAAGATTTGGTAATGATGCACCATATTTGGTAAAAGGTAAAAGATCCATAACACTTCTTGACAATGATAAATGTAATGATGTTTATTGAGTTGAAGGTTTGAAATATAATTTGTTCAGTGTAGCATAGGTAAACAACATAGGTTACAGAATAGAATTTCAGAAAGGAATTGCCAAAGTTCATGACAAGCATGTAAAGTTAGCTGCTATTGGGACTCAAACAAAAGGTAACACATTTCACATTGACTCAACTCGGAATAAGTGTCTTTATGCAAAGATAGATGATACCTAGTTATGGCATAAAAGATTTTGTCATGTAAATTTTGATAATCTTAATAAAATAGGCAAGAAGCACTGAGTAAGAGGTCTACCAAGTCTTGAGAAACCTAAGAATGCTATATGCCAAGGATGCCAGATGGGCAAGATGACAAGATCAAGCTTTACAAGTAAGTCCTACACTTCTAAGGGAACTTTAGATCTTGTGCACACTAATCTTTGTGGTCCTATGAAAGTTCAGAGTTATTATGGTGATAATTACTTCATGTTATTTGTGGATGATTACTCAAGGATGATGTCAGTAATGTTTTTAAAAGAAAAATTAGAAGCTTTTCAAATGTTTAAATGGTACAAGGCAAGAATTGAAAATGAAATAGGAAGACAACTGAAATGTCTTAGATCTGATAGAGGAGGTGAGTTCACCTTTGATGAATTTAACTTATACTACAATGATCATGGTATAAAGAGGCAAGTATCTGCACTGAGAACACCCCAGCAAAATGGGATAGCTGAGAGAAGAAACAAATCTATTGTGGATTGTGCCAGAACCCTGATGATTGAAAAGAAAGTGCCACAAACATTTTGGAGAGAAGCAATAAGCACAGCAGTTTACACCATGAACTGAGTACAACTGAAGAAAGGAGCTTTGAAGACACCATATGAAATCTGGTATGACAAGAAACCTAATGTAAGTTACTTCAAAATATTTGGAAGAGGATGCTATGTTCACAAGGATGACAGAAATGGTAAGTTTGATCAGAAAAGTGAAGTAGGAACATTTCTTGGTTATTCTTCTAGAAGTAAAGCATTTAAATGTCTGATCAAATCATCTAACAAAATAGTAGAAAGTGTAAATGTGAAAATTGATGAATTTGCAGAAAGAAATGATGAAGGAAATTCTAAGGAACCAGAAGATTATGAAGAATTTGTTTATGTTCAACCGACAAGTCCTACCGAGAGAGTTTAATCATACAGAGCCTACCTGAGCCTTTATTAGCCAAGTATGTTAGAAGGAATCATGCATCAAGTTAGATTATAGGAGATAAAGATGATCCAGTGATGACAAGAAACAAACTGAGACAAAACACATGTCTGATATCTGAATTTGAAGCAAGGATAGTGAAAGAGGCATTTAATAGTGAAATTGGATAAATGCTATGACATAAGAGTTTAATCAAATCAAGAAGAATGACACATGGACATTGGTCCCAAGACTAAAGGACAAAAATGTAATCAATACAAAGTGGATTTTTAGAAACAAGCTGAATGAAAAAGGTGAGGTCATTCGAAATAAAGCAAGACTAGTTTGCAAAGGTTATGCTCAAGAAGAGGGAATTGATTATGGTGAGACTTTTGCAGCTATGGAAAGACTTGAAGGAGTAAGAGCATTGTTGGCATACGCTGCTTACAAGAATTTCAAAGTATATCAAATGGATGTCAAATCGACATTTGTGAATAGTATATTAGAAGAAGAAGTTTATATTGAACAACCTAAAGGATTTGTTGAAGACAAGAATAAAGATCAGGTATGTAAATTGAACAAAGCATTATATGGCTTGAAACAAGCACCTAGAGCATGGTATGAGAGATTACACTCTTATTTGATCAAGATTGGTTTTATAAGAACAAGTGAAAACAACAATATGTACATGAAGAATGATGAAAATGGAATACTGATCTCAGTCATATTTGTTGATGATATTATCTTTTGTGGAAATGACTCTTTATGCAAGAACATTGGAAATGAAATGAGAAAAGAATTTGAGATGTCATTAATCGGTGAGATAAAGTATTTTATAGGTTTACAGATATTGCAAATGAAAGATGAGATTTTCATTACACAATCCAAGTACATAATGGAAATTTTGAAGAAATTTGGAATGGAGGACTCAAAACCAGTAAGTACTCCTATGACTACCAATTGTAAATTATCAAAGAATGATGAATCTGCATCTGTTGATGAGACACTTTACCGATCCATGATTAGAAAGTTACAATATGTTGTTCACAAAAGACCAGACATAGCACATGTAGTAGGTATAGTTGCAAGATTTTCTACAGATCCCAAGGAAACACACATGACAACAATCAAGAGAATTTTTAGATACCTGAGAGGCACTGAAGATTATGGCTTAGTATATGACAAGAGAAATGATTTTGATTTAAAAGTGTATATTGATGCTGATTGGGCAGGCAACATTGATGATAGAAAAAGCACAACTGGAGGAGCTTTCTTTTTAGGAGAAAGACTAGTGAGTTGGCTTAGCAAGAAACAAGAACGTGTTTCACAGTCAACAAAAGAAGCTGAATATGTTGTTGCAGCATTGAATTGTACCAATACAGCATGGATCAAACAACTGTTGGAAGGTATAAATGAGAAAGTTACCGAGCCAGTAACTATATTTTGTGACAATACTAGTGCCATTAACATTTCAAAGAATCCTGTTATGCACTCTAAGACAGAGCACATCTCTATCAAATACCATTATCTTAGAGAAGAAGTTCAAGAGAAGAAAGTGGTGTTGGAGTATGTTAGCACAAAGGAACAAATAGTAGATATCTTCACCAAGCCATTGCAAAGGGACACTTTTGAGTATCTCAGAAGCAAGTTAGGGGTCCTACCCCTATCTTCTACTCACTGACCAAGTTCAGTGAAAGCATCAATTTGATGACTCTAAATAATATCTTTTAGGAGTTGATGCTGATTTACACACTTTAGGATGTTTTCTAAAGGTGTGCAGAAAACAAATACAAGGAACAAGAATTGAAGACATAATGCTCTAACCGAGACTAAGTTGACACATAACAATAGGGAATTCACTTATTAGCGAAAGAAATCATATTTTAGTTCTTTACTTTTTGGCATTGTTGTCAAAGGGGGAGAAGACTAATGTATGGGGGAGAAGTCTGATGACAGTGGGAGAGAATTTCAGAATCTCACAGCAATCTCAATATGAATCAATTAGGTCAAATCAATTGGTTTTGCCATCAATGCCAAAGGGAGAGATTGTTGGCATTATAACAAACAAGGAGAGATTGTTGGCATTTCAATAAGGATATTGAGAAGGTTGTTGATGATTATGGATATAACTGATTAAGGATGTTTACTATCTTAATATTATTATTTTGTCATTGATGTCAAGAAATTGATTTTCTAATTTAGTATGATGTTGCCATATCTTAAGAAGTATGATTTGATGAGTATAAAGATGTCGGTAAGAAACACAGAAAGATTGTGATGAATAAGGGGAGAAATAAGTTATTCAATGGGCAACTATTACCGAGTTAGACAATGATGAGATCATGATGTTTAGATTGTTTTGATATCCTAAATATGTTGTTGATTGTAAGGTTAATACTATACTATGTTACCAAGCAAAAAACCTAGTCGGTAAACCCTAAGGTTATTGCTATCGGCTAATGAAGGCGAAATGTCTACCGAATGAAGTTTAGTATTTACTGAGTTGCAACCGAGCTATAACAGAATGCATTAAATGATTAAAAGCATTATTTAATGAAGGAAGCTAATGAGTTGGAATTGATTAATTGATTGGTATGTCAAGCATAAAGTTTGTTAAAGAATCTATGGCAATGGAAGATCGACAGAAAGATCTATAGCTTAGATTGAACCACAATATCCTAGCACAAGTTCCAAGAAATGTATGCAAGTTCCAAGGTGAGGTAAAACATTTTTAGATTGAAGGATACATTAAACCTGGTCAAGATTGAAGATTTGATGGCTATGATTGATCATGGGATATGTGATCAAGGGCATTAAGTGGTTAGAAAATTGTTTATAAATAAGGAACTGTTGATAAACAATGTATGCAGGCAAGTGTAAGCATAAGGATGCTACATAGTAATTACCAAGCACAGAAGCTTGAAGACCTATTTGATTAACAGAGTCTAGAGCCCAATAGAGGGACAAGATAAGTCCTATGACTAGATTGCATTGAGCAAATAAGAATCTGGTTTAGCATTTTTTGATGTGAAGTTGTAGATATATTTAATTACTGTTATTTTGTAAAGTGATAGAAAATATCTTAACCGAGTGGACTAAATAGTCTTATTTGTAAAACCGTCTAGCAAGGTGACATTCTGATTGAGTGTTTGAAACCCTTTAACAAGGTCACTTCTAACAAGGTGAAGATCCTAACAGATCTGAGGGAAATCCCTTAACCAGGTCACATCTAGCAATGTGTTTGTAATCTTTAATAGGATTTACTTTTAACCGAGCATACTCTAGAAGAGTATATTTCTTAGTGGGTCCGTAATCCCACAGTGGTTTTTCCCTATTTGGGTTTCCACATTAAATCTGGTGGTATGAGTGTTGTTATGATTATGTGTTCTTAAGGTTGCATGTTTTATAGTTTTGATTAGATATATCTGTTTAAGCTACCGAGGTTGAATCTGTTGAATATATTGAAGATTAAGTTTGTATGATTCACACCCCCCCTTCTCATGTTGTTAGCTTGGAATCTCTACTTAACAATTAGTATCAGAACTATCATATTTATGGCAATAGATAGATTCTTGAAGATGGCATATTTCATACCTTTTAAGAAGACAATAGATTCTGTGTATGAAGCTGACCTATTTTTCAAGGAGGTGGTAAGATTACATGGATTGCCTAAGAGCATAGTTTTAGACAGAGACACTAAGTTTGTTGGATACTCTTGGAGGATAATTTGGAAGAAGATGAAGACAAATATAAAGTTCAATTCTACTTTTCACCGACAGACTAATAGACATACAAAAGTAGTGAATAGGAGCTTGGGGAATTTGTTGAGATGCTTAGTTGGAGGGAAAACCGAAAGTTGAGATTTTATTCTAGTACAACTAGAGTTTGCCTAGAATAGTTTAGTGAACGAAAGTAATGGAAGAACACCTTTTGAGATTGCTACTAGAGCACACCCTAGAGGCATATCAGAATTGAGAGACACCAGTAATGAAGATAAAAGGAGTGTGGAAGTATAAGAATTTGTACAGCATATGGAGAGAATGCACATTGAGGTCAAACAACATTTAGAGGACATAAACAACAAGTATAAGAAGAAAGAACATGACAAGAGGACACGTAAGGAATTTGAATTTGCTCATGAAGTGATCATGTATCTGAGAAAAGAGAGATTTCTCATTGGAACCTATAAAAATTTGAAGATGAGGAAGTTTGGACCTTGTAAGATCTTGAGGAAATTCAGTTCAGGAAACTCATATGAAGTGGAGTTACTAGATAGTTTGGGTATTTCACATACATTCAAGACTGTAGATCTACATCAATATCATCAGATAGAATTCAATGAGGACAATATAGCAGACTTGGAGAAGAAGATACCCCAGAAGGTACCAAACCATATTGAAGAGATTTTGGATAGCAGAATTGGGCATAGCACTCGTAGCAAGAAGTACAAAGATTATCTTGTGAAGTGGAAAGGCAGACTTGTTGAAGATTCATCATGGATTTCTCAAGCCGACATGGACCATCTTGTTTTTCCTTTAGCCCCAGGAAAGTGAGGGACTCACTTTTCAATCAACCCTAGATGTCTGATGCAGGAGCATCCTTGGTTCTTAGCAATCTTGCATCAACCAAAAATATTTTCCTTTCAGTTTGTTTCCTATTTTGTAGTACATTATTTCTTTTAGCATTTCATTATGTTTTCTCTCAAGATGTTGTGGAGATGGATTTGGTGTGTGCACATGTTCATCAATCTTATCCTTGTTCTATGGAATATTGGATTTTTTTCCGGTAAGTTATCACTTCTAGAATATGGGACAATTTTCTTTCCTGTGTATCAAAGCCACTAGACCTATTTGCTATTGGTATTTCTTGCAGATCTTTGCAATAACTTGTAGATCTTGATTTTGTTGTTTCCAACGATCCTTTATTTGTGGCCTACCTTCCTTTTGGGTCCGCATATCATTCTATGTTTCTTTAGAAGGGATTCCTTCATGGAGGCCAACCTTGTGTTCTTCATGTTTCATTTTTCATTCTTCAATGTTTGTTCCTTCTTGGGATGGTGTGAATCATCTTGGAGCTTGTATTTCATATAAATAATTATATTTGTTCTTCTATAATAAAGGAAGAGAGAATATATGGAAGATAAAAGGATAATCATAAGACTTAGAGATTCAGAGTCGGTTCACATTCTTTCTTGAGCCTGGATAGTATGTAGTCAAGCTTGTGAGCCAAATATTTGAGACCAAATGTTGTTGATAGTTTGTAATAAAATCCAATGATATAATAATGATTGATTATGCATTTCCTTGATTTCATTGTGTTTCATTTGATGCACGGTCTGGATTGTTCTCTCTGAGGACCCTCGTAACCATTACTACACCATGGCCTCTCACCCTATCAGAACCATCTTGATAGGGGGATGCTCTCCACCTGATTCATAACCAAACTCATAGAACATTTCTCTAAGAAATATCCTCCATCTTCCCCTCCTATTGTTGATCATGATTCTGTTGTTGCTATTGATTTTGAACAAATTTAACATGTTAGAGAAAAATATGAGAGACTTTGAGGGTTTCCTAAATCAGGAGAATGTCCTCCCCCAAGCCAAGAATGTTGTAAGCATTGTGAGAGACATTTTGATCTCTGATACAAGAGGTCTAGAGATGTTGAGGGAATTGTCTATGATTGTCAAGGGTCATGTCCCTTTGGCTAGTATTTTTCCTCAGGATAGACAGCCTGGCACTTGTGGCTCTCAACTTGGTGTGGACATACCTAATTTGATAGTATGCATGGTTGATCCTAGGCCTACCATTCCCAACATAAATTCTTCTACCACTCCCCTGGGTTATACAAGTATGGATGGTAGTTCTCAGTTACCACTTTTGTCAATGTTGGTCCAGGTGCTAGTGTTATCCCTGGTGGTAGTATCAGTCCACACGTCAATACAGGTGGAGGTGGTAGTATGCATTGTGCTCCTCCTCCTCCATGACCCGCTAATCCTATTTTGAACACCATTCTACAAAACATGGGATAGTTGCAGTTTCAACTCATAAACCTGGCATTTGCCTCTAGTCAATCTTTGATGCCTACTTATTATCATAAGAGCCCACTTGATATCACCATCCTTAATACCATTCTTTCCTATGGGGTTGAATCACTAAATTCTAATCTATTTAATGGTGATGGAGATCCCAATATGCATATCAACTCATTTATGACCATTCGTAGTGACTATCACGACCTAGATTTTGTCTTTCTTAAAGTATTCTCATGTTTAATTAAGGGAGCCACATTAAAATGGTATAGTTAATTGCTTGATCACTCTATCTAGATGTTTGATCATCTTATGGATCTATTCCTTAGATGGTTCCAAGAAAACATTGGCAGTAGGGTCACCATTGTTGACCTTGTTCATTGTAAGCAAATCCCAAATGAGAAAATTACAAACTTTATCTCATGGTACCAATTTATCTCTACCAGGACCCTGTTTTCCCTATCAAATATTGATCTGAAAAGTATGTTCATCGAAAATATATAGCCAACTTTGAGGGAAAATTTATCTATCGATATCAAAACTTTTCCAATCTATATTGTACGCTCACTGACTACCAACATACATTGACTTAGTTTGGACAGTCCTCTTAAAACTCTCGTACTATTAATTTCATAGCTGTGTCCTCGAGGATTTGGAAAGAACAAATCTATTGCTAATGTCCTAGCCACTCCTTCGATAATTTCTACACAAGAACCACAATGCAATATGGTCTTCACTAGATCAAATGACTCTTATATGTGCATAGTGAAAAGATTGTTTAAAGACAATCTCATAACCCTTTCTAAGATTAGACATCTACTAGATGATAAACCATACCCTTGTTGGTATGACGGTTCAATTTTTTTCCAATATCACCATGTGCCTGGTCATGATACTAAGAGATGTTATTGTCTCAAACACATAGTCCAAGACCACATTTACAGCAGAGCTATAAAGGTTGGTGATAAAAAGAATAAATCTAACAAGTATGTTGGCAAAGAAAATAGTAATTTGTAAATATACACAGACCCGTTCCCTTCACATTCGTCTAATTTCATCTATGCATTAGATTCAATGCTAGATGATGGTCCTTATGTTAATATGGTTACCATCACTATGATCTCACCTCCTAGTCAGAAGGTGAAAGTATCCAATATATCATTCACCCTTTTGGATTCCCCATATTATGGAGAGCCTGCTCCTTTGTACATACATGCAAAGCTCGATGGTCAAACTGTTACAAGTGTGATGGTTGACCCTTCATGCAAAGTTGATGTCATCATAGAGGAAACCTTTTTTATCAATGAATGGCATAGGCCGAGATATGACGAATGTCGTGCAACTTTAAGAACACATAATGGGTTGTCTCTTTCTCCTTTGGGTAGTATAACCTTGATGTTCATTGTGAGGTCCAAGGTTGTGTCATGTACATTTGTGATCATTCTGAATCAGACCCTTTTCAAGTTAAACTCGATAATCCCAGTTTGATTTCTATGGATGTGGTCCCTCAGTGATTCATTAGTGTCTAAAGTTTCCTTGTGAGGGTCTGGTGAATTTTTTCCAAGATACTAAATATCCACCCTTAGTAGCCCATGGGGATTTTTGGCTTGATCATTTTTGGCCTACTCTGGTGGGACCCATGCTTCCCCATAGTGATTTAATGTACTATGCATATTATGAGTAGAAGATGGGGAGTCGGTCCATAAATCGGTCCAGTCTGTCTATTTGCTACCTCATCCTGTATCAACCTCTACTCTGTCTATTCTTATACTGGAGCGGGTAGTGCCTTATGCCTCTTCATCATTGGGGGATAAGACTAAGCCTGTTCCTACGAATAGACCTCCTCATCCACCCAGGTCTACATAGCCTCTTGTGGTGTCCTTCTATCCCACGACTACACTTAGTGTAGATAAGGGAAAGGAACCCATGTTTTTAAAGTCTATGGCCTGCCTTCCCTTTGAGCTCCTGATCATGGTAGACATCCCTCAGCCTTCTCGATATGAGAATGAGAAGCATTCCTCTCTTGTTCATTTGTCACTTATTTCTCCTATTTCATATCCCATGTCGACACCCTTTGTTCCTCTAGTTACTCCTTAAGAAAAGTGAGGTAGGGTACCCATTGTTGTGAATGTCATGCCTCTTTCAGATGCACCTTTTGTTTCATTAGTTGGACCTTCTCCTATCCCCAACATTGTTTTTGAGGCCTCTCCTATGGAGCATGATGCTCCTGATTCCTCTTGAGATTTTTTTCCTAGTCCTCATCTTCATTGCAATTAGTGTGTTTGTGAGAGTAAGTGTTATCGATGAGCCATGTCTCAGGAGCATGATGTTGCTTTGAAGTCTAGTGGTGCACCTTCAACACCCATTCTTGTCTCATCAACTCTTGTCTCTTTAGATGTTCCATCTTCTGCATCATCTTTGGTTTTCCTTCTAGTTGTTTTAGGGGCTATCAATGAACCTCCCCCTAAACAAGTGCAGGTATTCATCACTCCTTCCTTGGAGCTGCCCCATATGACCACACTATCGGATGACCCTTGATTGTCCTAGCCTTTGGATATGCTCCACACATAGGTGGTGTCTAGCGCATATTTGTTTGACTCTTGTTTAACAACTACTTCTTCATCAGAGCTTTCATAGGGTCCTTCAACCTGCTATGATTGACAGGAAGCCTATGATTCCTACCTAACCTAAATGTAAGTTTGAGCAAGGCCCCAATCTAAAGTTTTGTCAACATAAATTGACTCAGGTATGGTCCTCTCTTATCTCTTTATCTTCTTTAGTGCCTATGTTTGTGCCTATTTCTATTTGTGTTGTTGAGAAGGCCCCGCCTTCTCCTCAGTTTATCGTTTCCCCTCTTATCGAGGCTGTTAATACAACTCCTATTTCATCTACTCGACTTGATTCACCTTCTTCCTCTACCAAGGTATGCTTGTTTTATTCCCTCAAAGATATCTCGACATTGTTTATGATCTTCACAAAGTTATTGACCCTTGCCTCTTTTGAGCTCATGGACGCAGATGTTGCACAACCTCATTCCTTGCCCTCGCTACTGGTGAGACACATGGTGTTGCCCTTCCCATTGTCTCACTTCAGTCTCACCCTCCTTCCTTGTATGATCTGGATTGGGATTATGATGACCCAGTCGATGAGGGCCTCTCGGGCACTATCTTTCTTTATTGTGTATGCATGATTGTATTTATCTGTTCTTTCTTTACATATTTGTTCCCTCCTAGAGGACCCAAGTTAATTCGTAGGTACTTGGAAATGAGAGGTTCAATATCTATATCTATTGTGCTCTCCTAGTGGACCCAAGTTACTTCATAGGTCCTTAGGTATAGGGGATTTTCTATCGTAAAACTTCTTCTATCTGTTCGCTACTTCTATTTGTCATAGATCTTTCTTTTTGACATTCAAGGATGATGCAAAGCATTGGGGGCATTTAGGCCTTCTTCCATGTTGACCCAAATTTTTATTTTATCTTTGTCTTCATGTGCTCTTCTATAGATTTGAGAACTTTGGCATTATGATGAAATACCCATTTGCAGTTATATTACATATTTTATCTCTCTACTATGGGTTCTAACACCAAATAATCAGATCCCCCTATGCTCTTCCATCTTTGTTGATGTTGTGGGTCTTATGTGTCATTTGTCGAAGATGACTTTCCAAGAAAACATCTTGCTATGCTGATGTGCGAGAACATTTCTTCTCCTTAGAGTGACAAACCTTTCATGCATACCATTCTAAAGGGGGTATCATATTTGCATCATCTGCATTTATCTCTTGTATCTATTTAGCTTAGCAGTATTGATCTATTTTATATACCTTGTTTGCTTCGGTGGCGGCCAAACCACTTGATATTTTCTTTTTATCTTGTCAGCGTTTGTGGGGGCCAATCCACTACTTATCAAATCAATCTATGATCACCCAATCACATGACTATCTAGCATTTTTCTATTCATGCCAGCCAAATCTCACCCAATTTCATGACTATCTAGCATAACACAACTTTCTACCCATACTGGAAAATTTTTGCAAATCATTTCCTTATCGTATGGCTATCTAGCATAACAAACCTTGCTACCCATACTAACACTATATCTTTTATTATGGCAACTGCTATTTCTTATCTTTCATAGTACGAGTTTTCCTCCAATAAGTGGGGTTTGTTTCTATTATGCTATCTTAATCTATCTTATCTATTAAATGTCTAGTCACTTTTTTGTCTAACGCGTGGGATTTCAACTGACATGTTGGGGGTGACTTTGAGTGATCAGTGGATTTTGATTCCTCTTCGTGAGTCTCAATGTCATATCTCTGTTTTTTAGTTTCACATTTCTCGACAAAGATATGCTCACTAAAGTGGGGGCAAAATGTAATATTGTAAATTTTCATCCCATGAGATTTCACATCATATAAGCATCTGCACTCCAAGTAAATGGATATATTGCATCACCACATTTGTCAACTTTTCCACATGGATCTCTTTTATAAATAAAAATGAAGGAAAACTGAGAGGGGGGGTGAATCTGTTTTCACTAGATCTACAAACTTAACCACAAATACAGATTTGATAAACTACAACAATAAAAAGGATAAGAAAATTAAAAGATCAACACACAACACAAAGATTTTGACATGAAAAACATGGTCAAGGGATAAACCATAGTGGAAACGTACCCACAATAAGTTGATACTCTGTAGTAGTATGAGAAAATATTACAATGGGGAATGCCCATGCATTCAGGCACGCTACCTAGATATCACCACCCAAAAGATAATGACCCAGAAGGCTACAAAACTTAGGGAAGTGTCACTGACTTACAATAAGATTCAGACTATAATTTGAAAGGAATGAACTGCAATAATAACATCTACAAATGCTTGATGGCAGTTTCGGTTAAGCACAATTGTTCGCTTTGCAACACCAAACTCTACTCAATCACAATATTGAAGGATGAATTACTTGTTAGCATATACACCACTCTCTGATAATGCAAACACAACCTTGATACCTAATTTATATTATAATACCACTTATTTATACATTTCATCAACCTTCATAATAAGGACGACTAAACCCTCAACTCACAATTACAAAATTACATCACACCATACAAAGATTGATCACCAAACCAATAAAATGATATATATGACATAACATGGACCTAAACCAAATCTCCAAGTACTCAACACCACCAGAAATCACACCAAGATCAACTACAACATGCTACACCACCAAAAAAATAGCATAATATGAAGAACATCATCGGATTGGAAAAATCACCAAGAACTCACACAACGATCAATGTGGATCATCAAAAAAAATAGGACACAATTAGGAAACACCAACAAGCACATTAGAATCATCAACAACAGTTGCACCAACACCACTTATCGAATCTTCATCGATCAACATTTGAACCTCAAGAACACTCAAATGGAAACAATTGTCAGGACAAAATGATAAATTGCAAATAATCAAATCATGAACCATCTGAAATGAAGATACACAAGACCATCCCAAACAATATCCCAAAGACACAGCTCAAGATCTGATCACACTGGAACATATCAAAGGAAATATTATTCTGCAAGGCACTGATCAGAAAAACTAACTACAAAACTGGATCATATGCTATGATCAATTAAGCTTCCCAGATCACCAAAACCAATTCAAAAGAATATAGTGATACTATAAGTACTCCATACACCAAACCATACATCTAATAAACCAATATGCAATCACTAGAATAAGAATATGTTGACATCAATGACAACAAAATATCCTAGAAGCAATAATATCCAACA
This sequence comes from Cryptomeria japonica, assembly GCF_030272615.1. Taxonomy (NCBI): domain Eukaryota; kingdom Viridiplantae; phylum Streptophyta; class Pinopsida; order Cupressales; family Cupressaceae; genus Cryptomeria; species Cryptomeria japonica. Next base: position 60,446,122 of record NC_081413.1, on the reverse strand, counting down.
ATCTCCCCCTTTGGCATTGATGGCAACATATTAATGTGAAAAAAATCAATGCAAAGAAAGAAAATAACTCTAGCAAACTCTCCCTAAGATTAAGTAGATAAAACTATTTTTCATATGCTTCTCTCCCCCTTTGACAACAATGTCAAGGATAGAAAATATATTATGCTTCTCTCCCTAGAACACATCCTTTAAGAAGGACAATCTCCTCCTTAGGATAAAATCACAGTTAATTACCTAAAACAGTCATTGACTACTCCTGCAAAGTAGCAGCATCAACTCGTCAATCTAGATAGAAAGATAAGGCTTTGAATTCTAGTAGATTGATGCAATTTAATGCATCTAGTTCTGATCAGGAGGGGAGGATACCCCTAACTTGTCTCTCAAATAGACAAATATATCTATAGGCAAAGGCTTAGTGAAAATATAATCAATTTTTTCCTTTGTAGACACATATTCCCGCTTCACTTCCTCTTCACTAACTTTTTCTCTCAAGTAATGATATTTGATTGGCACATGTTTAGTCTTTGAATGTTGCACCAAATTCTTTGACATTTTAATATAACTAGAATTATCACAGTATATGATAGTAGGCTCATCATAGATAACTTTGATATCCTTCAACATTTGCTTCATCCAAGTCATCTGAGTGCAGCTACCAGCAACAACAATGTAATCAGCTTCAACAGTAGATAAGGATACTGAATCATGTTTCTTACTAGCCCATGAAACCAATTTCTTACCCAAAAAGAATGCACCACCAAATGTACTCTTCCATTCATCAATATCACCAGCCCAATTAGCATCAATGTAAGCACATAATATGAACTCATCATTCCTCGGATACCAAAAACCATAATCCACAGTTTCCTTAAAGTATCTGAATATTCTCTTTACAACAGTGAAACGACTCTCTTTCAAATCAACTTGATATCTAGTAGCCATGCACACAACATGCATAATATCCAGTCTAGACTGAGTAAGATATATCAGTCCACCAACCATAAATCTATACAAGCTCTGATTAGCTTTTAGGGATTCATCATTCTTAGACAATTTGCAACTAGTTACAATAAGAGTTCCAACTAGTTTGGAGTCATCTAACCCAAACTTCTTCAATAATTCTTTCACATATTTAGTTTGAGATATAAAAATACATTTCTCAGTCTATGAAATCTACAAACCTAAGAAACGTTTCATTTCTCTTATCATCGACATCTCAAATTCTTTCTACATATCACTGAAAAACTTCATGTTCACATTATCATCACCTCCGAAGATAATATCATCAACAAAGACTTCAACAATTAAGATTATATCATTCTCAATCTTAAAATATACATTGCTATCAACAATTCCTTTATTAAATCCCAATTTCAACAAGTATTTATTCAATCTAGCATACCAGGCACTAGGGCTTGTTTCAATCCATAAAAAGATTTCTTTAGTTTACATACCATGTCTCCATCTTCTGATAATGAAAATCCATCAGGTTTCTCATTGTATACTTCTTCCTCAAGATCACCATTTAAAAAGGCGGATTTGACATCCATCTGATATACCTTGAAATCTTTATACGTAGCATATGCAAGCAAAAGTCTAACAACATTAATTTTGGCTACCGGAGAAAAAGTCTCCTCATAGTCAATCCCTTCATTTTGTGAATATCCTTTGCATAAGAGTCTTTCTTTGTTTCTAACAAATTCATTGACTTCATTCAATTTGTTCCTGAATACCCATTTAGTACCAATTGCATTCTTATCTTTAGGTCTAGGAACAAGATCCCATGTGTTATTCTTCTCAATCTGATCTAATTCTTCTTCCATATCTCTCATCCAATTTTCATCTTTGGAAGCCTCAACATTATCTTTAGGTTCAACTTTACAAATCAAACATACCTCTTTAGTAGCTAGTGTGTATTCTAAAATTCATCATCAAATTCAACTAGAAATCTAAGGGAAATCACGAATCCCTATCAAATCAAAAAATCCAAAACAAACATCAATGAAATGATACAATCAAGCAAATAGGAATGTAAAATATTCAATAAAATCTCCCTATTCCATTAATTCATGTAGCTTCCAGTGTTCTTATCTTCTTTGTGGTATGATGGCTCTCAGTTATCACTCTTGCAACCTACAAATCACACAAAGATTCAAAGTTTGTGATTCGATCAAAAATGGAGATTGAATGCTCAATTTATAGATGTTTGGGTGAGGATTGATTGATAGGTGGAATAGATTGATAAAGAGGTGGACCTCAAGTGAGCTCACATGTTGATTGATAGTTGAACTACTTCTTTGGAGGTGGAACAAAATTGATTGAATTGATAAATTGAGTTAACTGATTGAGAAAAAAATTGATTGATAGATGAAAAAGAATGATTGGAGGATAATTGATTGATGCCAAAGAAAGATTTATTTAGAAAAATCTAACTAGCAGATAGAAAATGGATGATTGGAGAGAATTAAAGAAATGATACAATTAATCAATTAACTAAAATAATCAATTAAAATTAGATGGAATAGTTAACTGAGATGATTGATTGAGAGCTTTTTGGAAAAAAATAAAGTGGAAGATAGAAATAGAGATTGGAAAGATAATGATTTAATTAATTAATTAATTTAGCATGTACTTGCACTTTGACTTTGATTTTGAATTTAATCTTTTTATGAGATTTAATTCAAATATTGAATTTATTTTAAATCCAATTTGTTATTTGTGTTGGCATTATAACAAACAAGGAGAGATTGTTGGCATTTCAATAAGGATATTGAGAAGGTTGTTGATGATTATGGATATAACTGATCAAGGATGTTTTACTGTCTTAATATTATTATTTTGTCATTGATGTCAAGAAAATGATTTTCTAATTCAGTATGATGTTGCCATATCTTGAGAAGTATGATTTGATGAGTATAAAGATGTCACTAAAAGACACAGAAAGAATATGATGAATAAGGGGAGAAATAAGTTATTCAATGGGCAACTATTACCGAGTTGGACAATGATGAGATCATGATGTTTAGATTGTTTTGATATCATACATATGTTATTGATTGTAAGGTTAATACTACACTATGTTACCGAGAAAAGAACCTAGTCAGTAAACCCTAAGGTTATCACTATCGGTTAATGAAGGCGGTATGTCTACCGAGTGAAGTTTAGTATTTACCGAGTTGCAACCGAGTAATAACATAATGCATTATATGATTACATGCATTATTTAATGAAGGAAGCTGATGAGATGGCTATGATTAAATGATTTGTATGTCATGAATGAAGTTTGTTAAAGAATCTATGGCAAAGGAAAATCGGCAGGAAGATCTACAACTTAGATTGAACCGCAATACCCTGGCACAAGTTCCAAGAAATGTATGCAAGTTCCAAGGTGGGGTAAAATGCTTTCAGATTGAAGGATACATTGAACCTGGTCAAAGTTTGAAGATCTGATGGCTATGATTGATCATGGGAAATGTGATCAAGGAGATTAAGCGATTGGTGAATGTTTATAAATAAGGAACTGTTGATAAATAATGTATGCAGGCAAGTGTATCCACATGGATGCTACATAGTGATTACCGAGCACTGAAGCTTGAAGACCTATTTGAATAATAGAGTATAGAGCCCAGCAGATGGACAAGATTAGTTCTATGTCTATATTGTATTAAGCAAATAAGAATCTGCTTTATCATTTCAAATGTGAAGTTGCAGATAGATTTTTATTACTGTTATTTTGTAAAGTGACAAAAAATCTCTTAACCGAGTGGACTTAACAGTCTTATTTGTAAAACCCTCTAGCAAGGTGACATTCTAATTGAGTGTTTAAAATCCTTTAACAAGGTCACTTCTAACAAGGTGAAGATCCTAACAGATCTGAGGGAAATCCCTTAACCGGGTCACATCTAGCAATGTGTTTGTAATCTTTAACAAGATTTGCTTTTAACCGAGCATACTCTAGAAGAGTATATTTCTTAGTGGGTCCGAAATCCCATAGTGATTTTTTCGTATTTGGGTTTCCACGTTAAATCTAGTGTTATGAGTTTTATGATGTTTATATGCTTTTGAGTTTACATGTTTAATAGTTTTGGTTATATTACTAAAGTATATGTTACCAAGGTTGAAACTGATGTTTTTATGGAAGATTAAGTTTGTATGATTCACCCCCCCCCCCTCTCATCTTATTTGCAAGAAGAGTTTGAAGCACTGTTAGCCAGAAGGTTACCGAGAGGTAGAGGTAAGTATAAAGGAAAACTACCTTTGCAATGTTTTAATTGTGATAAGATAGGACATATGGCTTCTAATTGTCCTAACAAAGATTCTACTGAGAAGAGAGATTACCAACAGAAAGATAATCATTACAGAAGACACTGAGACTTTAGAAGAAGAGATAGAAAGTCATGCTTAATAGCTAATGAGGAATCCAATGATGATAAATCAGATGAAACTGATACAGAGGAAGTAGTTAATGTGGCTATCAAAGATGGATCAGATGAAGAAAGGTATGAAGAAAAAGCCCTAATATCTCACATAAATACTAATGATTCTTGGATCATAGACAGTGGATGCTCACATCACATTATAGGTGATAAACACAAGTTTATTATGTTAGAAGACTATGATGGAGGCTATGTAAGAGTTGGTAATGATGCACCATGTCTGGTAAAAGGTAAAGGATCCATAACACTTCTTGACAATGCAAGATGCAATGATGTTTATTGGGTTGAAGGCTTGAAATATAATTTGTTGAGTGTAGCATAGCTAAACAATACAGGATACCAAATAGAATTTTAGAAAGGAATTGTCAAAATTCATGAAAAGCTTGGAAAGTTAGCTGCTACCAGGACACAAACAAAAGGTAACACATTTCACTTTCACTCAACTCGGAATAAATGTTTGTATACAAAGATAGATGATACCTGGTTATGGCATAAAAGGTTTTGTCATGTAAATTTTGATAATCTGATCAAAATAAGTAAGAAGCACCGAGTAAGAGGTCTACCATGTTTGGAAAAACCTAAGAATGATATATGCCGAGGATGCCAGATGGGTAAAATGACAAGATGAAGCTTTACAAGTCCTACACTTCCAATCGAATTTTAGATCTTGTGCACACTGATATTTGTGGTCCTATGAAAGTTCAAAGTTATTATGGTGATAAATATTTCATATTATTTGTGGATGATTACTCAAGGATGATGTCAATAATGTTCTTAAAAGAAAAATTAGAAGCTTTTCAAATGTTTAAATGGTACAAGGCTAGAGTTGAAAATGAAACAAGAAGACAACTAAAATGTCTTAGATCAAATAGAGGAGGAGAGTTCACATCTGATGAGTTCAACTTATTCTACAATGATCATGGTATTAAAAGACAAGTCTCTGCACAGAGAACTCCACAACAAAATGGAATTGCTGAGAGAAGAAACAAATCTATTGTGGATTGTGCCAGAACCCTGATGATTGAAAAGAAAGTGCCACATACATTTTGGAGAGAAGCATTAAGCACATTAGTTTACACCCTAAACCGAGTACAACTAAAGAAAGGAACTTTGAAGACACCATATGAAATCTGGTATGACAAGAAACCTAATGTAAGTTATTTCAAAATATTTGGAAGTAGATGCTATGTACACAAAGATGATAGAAATGGCAAGTTTGATCGGAAAAGTGAAGAAGGAACATTTCTTGGTTATTCTTCTAGAAGTAAAGCATTTAAATGTCTAATCAAATCATCTAACAAAATAGTAGAAAGTGTAAATGTGAAAATTGATGAATTTGCATAAAGAAATGATGAAGGAAAGTCCAAAGAACCAGAAGATTATGATGAATTTGTCTATGTTCAACCGACAAGTCTTACCGAGAAAATAGCAAAAGGAAATGAAGAGAATATCCAGTTACCGAGTGATGAAGAAAATCATACAGAGCCTACCGAGCCTGTATTAGCCAAGTATGTCAGAAGGCATCATAAATCAAGTCAGATTATAGGAGATAAAGATGATCCAGTGATGACAAGGAACAAACTAAGACAGAACACATGTCTGATATCTGAATTTGAACCGAGAATAGTAAAAGAGGCATTTAACAGTGAAGATTGGATAAATGCTATGACAGAAGAGATTGATCAAATCAAGAAGAATGACACATGGACACTGGTCTCAAGACTGAAGGACAAAAATGTAATTGGTACAAAGTGGATTTTCAGAAACAAGCTAAATGAAAAAGGTGAGGTCATTCGAAATAAAGCAAGACTAGTTTGCATAGGTTATTCTCAAAAAGAAGGAATTGATTATGGTGAAACTTTTGCACCTATGGCTAGACTTGAAGGAGTAAGAACATTGTTGGCATATGCTGCATTCAAAAATTTCAAGGTATATCAAATGGATGTCAAATCTGCATTTCTGAATGGTATATTAGAAGAAGAAGTTTTATTGAACAACGTAAAGAATTTGTTGAAGACGAGAATAAAGATCAGGTATGTAAATTGAACAAAGCCTTATATGGTCTGAAACAAGCACCTAGAGGATGGTATGAGAGATTGCACTCTTATTTAATCAAGATTGGCTTTATAAGGACAAGTGAAAACAACAATATGTACATGAAGAATGATGAAAATGGAATACTGATCTCAACCATATTTGTTGATGATATTATCTTTTGTGGAAATGACTCTCTATGTAAGAACTTTGGAAATGAAATGAGCAAAGAATTTGAGATGTCATTAATCGGTGAGATAAAGTATTTTATAGGTTTATAGATACTACAAATGAAAAATGAGATTTTCATTACTCAATCCAAGTACATAAAAGAAATTTTGAATAAATTTGGAATGGAGGATTCAAAACCAGTAAGTACTCCTATGATTACCAATTGTAAACTATCAAAGAATGATGAATCTGCATCTATTGATGAGACACTTTACCAATCCATGATTGGAAAGCTATAATATGTTGGTCACAGTAGGCCAGACATAGCACATGCAGTAGGTATAGTTGCAAGATTCTCTATAGATCCTAAGGAAACACACATGACAGCAATCAAGAGAATTTTCAGATACTTGAAAGGCACTGAGGATAATGGCTTAGTATATCAGAAAGGAAATGACTTTGATTTAAAAGTTTATACTGATGTTGATTGAGCAGGCAACATTGATGATAGGAAAAGCATAAGTGGAGGAGATTTTTTTTTTGGAGAAAGACTAGTGAGTTGGCTTAGCAAGAAACAAGGATGTGTTTCACAGTCAACAGCAGAAGCTGAATACATTGCTGCAGCATTGAATTGCACCAACATAGCATGGATCAAACAATTGTTGGAAGGTATAAATGGGAAAGTTACTGAGCCAGTAACTATATTCTGTGACAATACTAGTGCCATTAACATTTCAAAGAATCCTGTTATGCACTCTAAGACAAATCACATCTCTATCAAATATCATTATCTTAAAGAAGAAGATCAAGAGAAGAAAGTGGTGTTGGAATATGTTAGCACAAAGGAACAAATAGTAGATATCTTCACCAAGCCACTGCCAAGGGACACTTTTGAGTATCTCAGAAGTAAGTTAGGGGTCCTATCCCTATCTCCTATTCACTGACCGAGTTCGGTGAAAGCATCAATTCGATGACTCTAAAGATTATATTTTAAGGAGTTGATGTTGATTTACACACTCTAGGAGGTTTTCTAAAGGTGTGCAGGAAAAAATATAGGGAACAGGAATTGAAGACAAAATGCTCTGACCAAGACTACGTTGACAGACAACAGCAGGAAATCACTTCATACATGAAGAAATTATGTTTTAGTTCTTTACTTTTTGGCATTGTTGTCAAAGGGGGAGAAGACTGAAGAAAAGAAAGATTGAAGAGAAAAGAGGAGAAGACTAAATGTATGGGGGAGAATTCTGATGACAAGGGGAGAGCATTTTAGCATTTTAGAATCTCACAGCAATCAAAATCAATTAGGTCAAATCAATTGGTTTTGCCATCAAGGCCAAAGGGGGAGATTGTTGGCATTACAACAAACAAGGAGAGATTGTTGGCATTTGAATAAGGATATTGAGAAGGTTGTTGATGATTATGGATATAACTGATCAAGGATGTTTTACTGCCTTAATATTATTATTTTGCCATTGATGTCAAGAAATTGATTTTCTAATTCAGTATGATGTTGCCATATCTTGAGAAGTATGATTTGATGAGTATAAAGATGTCAGTAAAAGACACAAAAAGAATATGATTAATAAGGAGAGAAATAAGTTATTCAATGGGCAACTATTACTGAGTTAGACAATGATGAGATCATGATGTTTAGATTGTTTTGATATCATACATATGTTATTGATTGTAAGGTTAATACTACACTATGTTACCAAGCAAACAACCTAGTCGGTAAACCCTAAGGAACCTAGTTGGTAAACCCTAACATTATCGCTATCGGTTAATGAAGGCGGTATGTCTACCAAGTGAAGTTTAGTATTTACCGAGTTGCAACCGAGTAATAACAGAATGCATTAAATGATTACATGCATTATTTAATGAACGAAGTTGATGAGCTGGCTATGATTAAATGATTGGTATGCCATGAATGAAGTTTGTTAAAGAATCTATCACAAAGGAAAATCGGCAGGAAGATCTATAGCTTAGATTGAACCACAATACCCTAGCACAAGTTCCAAGAAATGTATGCAAGTTCCAAGGCTAGGTAAAACATTTTCAGATCGAAGGATACATTGAACCTGGTCAAAGTTTGAAGATCTGATGGCTACGATTGATCATGGGAAATATGATCAAGGAGATTAAGTGGTTGGCTAATTGTTTATAAATAAGGAACTGTTGATAAACAATGTATGTGGGCAAGTGTATGCATAGGGATGCTACATAGTGATTTCCGAGCACTAAAGCTTGAAGACCTATTTTGAATAACAGAGTATAGAGCCCAACAGATGGACAAGATTAGTTCTATGTCTATATTGTATTAAGTAAATAAGAATCTGCTTTAGTATTTGAGATGTGAAGTTGCAGATAGATTTTTATTACTGTTATTTTTTAAAGTGACAGAAAATCTCTTAACCGAGTCGACTTAACAGTTTTATTTGTAAAACCCTCTAGCAAGGTGACATTCTGATTGAGTGTTTAAAATCCTTTAACAAGGTCACTTCTAACAAGGTGAAGATCCTAACAGATCTGAGGGAAATCCCTTAACCGGGTCACATCTAGCAATGTGTTTGTAATCTTTAATAGGATTTGCTTTTAACTGAGCATACTCTAGAAGAGTATATTTCTTAGTGGGTCTGAAATCCCACAGTGGTTTTTCCCTATTTGGGTTTCCACGTTAAATCTGGTGTTATGAGTGTTATGATGTTTATATGCTTTTGAGTTTGCATGTTTAACAGTTTTTGTTATATTACTAAAGTATATGTTACCGAGGTTGAATCTGATATTTTTATGGAGGATTAAGTTTGTATGATTCACCCCACCTCTCATCTTATTAGCTTGGCATCTGTACTTAACATTAAGTATCAGAACTATGAATTTGGATATATTTAAAACTTGTCTTTGGAATTCAATTTGATTTTTGAAATCATGCCGATGTATTTGAAATTAGAAGAAATTAGATCAAAATGTCTAGTTTCAGGAAGGATACATCCTATATAAGGGAAATGATAGAACAAAATTGGATGAATAATAAAATATGATGAAGGTGAGGAATAATTGACTGACATATAGATTAATTGATATGAAAAAATGATAGAATTATAGATGAAAAGATTGAAGTGATGAGAGAGATCATGTTAGATAAAAGAATGATTGAAAAGAATTGTAAAGGTTGATCCAAGAAAAATGCTTGATTAGAGAATGATTTGAAGAGACAATTAGCATGATGAGATTGATAATCGAATATGAGAGAATGAAAGATGAGAATTAGAAGCAATTGAAGATGATTGACATGAAATGATAGATTGATAATGATAGACTAAAAAGTAAAGATGATGGTTTTCATGAACTTTTGTGCCTTTATTCATAGCACAATATATATTCATCATTGAGACTTATTATGTATCAATGGAGCTTAGCACATTAGGGTATAAGGAACCAAGATGTAAAGATATCTCATTGATGAAACAAACACGTGGCAGACAAGGAGTGAACCCTCCATTCTGGGAATAATGTCAGGGGTCGAGGTATGTAGGATAGCCACAAGCATAACTATCATTGAATTTGGCATAAGATATTTGCTGAATGAACATACCAACATAGACACCCACTAGAACTATTGCCCCAGAAATTCATTGGTCCACACCACAAATAACAAAGAAAGAAAAAGATAATGCCCATCATGGCTCCTCTAGTGGTGAAGGAGCACCTAGGACTTAGGCTAATACTCCTTCAATTTTGTCTTGTACTGACCTTAGCCAAGTCATATTTCCAATAAGGAATCCAGGAGGATCCAATGTGTGTGATTAGAGTCTAGGTTAAGTCAAATGTATGCCTAGTTTAATTGATTTATTTCTATGTTTGCACTTAGTTGGTTGTTCTTGGTTTAAGTAGTCAATGATGCCTTCTAGATGGTCAAAAGAGGCATAGGTTGATTAAAGTATGAGAGGGGTTAAAAATAGCCTTAGAAATGTTTAAAAGTAAGTTAGTAATGATTTGTAATAGGTCGCCTAATTGAGAAAGGCAAGATGTGCAAAATTGTAAAATTTGTCATGACAACTTAGTCCTAAAAGAGCTTAGCGGTGGAGTTAGGGTTAAAAAATTGGCCTAAGATGTCTCCACATGTGGGGAAGACTATTTAAACCCTCTCTTGCATGGATACCAAGGTTGGAAGAATTGATTTTTGTGAGTGACAATCTGAAACCACTCATTTTTGAACTGTTATCACTATTTTTGTCTTAGTTTTTACATAAAAGAGTGAATACACATAGATTGAATCCATTGATCCAAAATTGGATCATTGTTCTTTGGTGTGTTCTAGTTCCATTCAATCCATTTCATGATTTGTAAATATATTTTATTAGTTCTTTTACTATTTTGTTTTCAAATAGCCAGTTTTGGCTTGTAAATATCATATCAGTGAAAAATGGTTGCCCCATAAAATCCCACTGTACAATCATCATGGCCTATTGGGACATGGTAGGAAACCAAATTTTCATTGTAAATATGTAGGGGATGAGTTATAGAAATGATTTTTTCTATTTTTTCCACCTTGCTCTAGGCGAGTCTTGTTGCAACCCGGCTAGGAAAGACAAGGTGAAAAATAATGAAAGAATGCAGGGGTGAAACGAAAAACCTAACCTAAGCATTTGGAATTGTTCATTAGGTCCATATAGAGTTGAATATGAATGTATAAGCCTTGAAAAATCCATTTGATTTCCTTTTCACCAAGTTGAACAATCAAAGTCCTAGAAGCCTTTAAAACCCTAGCAAAACCTCATTTTTGGGTTAGGGCATTGTACAAACACTTGGGGGTCTAAAACCAACAAAATCTCTTCGGGTTCAAAGATTGTTTGAAGAATCATAAAACTCTTTGCAGGGTCATTTGAACCGTATCACCAAGAAATCCTAAAAAACCTGGATTTAGAGGCCTAATTGGGGCCCTTTCCTAGTAGCCCTCTTTTTGAGCATTTTCTTGAAATCAGTAAGGGAGATAAGTTTAGCAATAAAAAAAATGGACCTTGTTGAAAAAATCCCATGTTGAGTGAACAACTCAACACCTCTTCAAAACACATGACAGCATTGGGGGTGAGAGTGACAAAATGTTAGTTTGAAGGATTAAGAACTAGTGAGGAGTATTGAATTGGTAGAATTCCTAGTGAAGACTATTGGCATTATGTGAATCGATATGAAGACATAATGATATTGTATGTTGTCATTGATGTCAATATGTGATATGAAGTGAACCGACATATGTGATATGTGAGAAGAGAGAACTGGTATATGTGTGAACCGGTATATATGCCAAAGTGAAGCGGTATATTTGCTCAAAGCGAACCTGCATGTAGTTATGGGAACCGACACATGGAAATATTGTATGACTACCGGTTGGTAGGTAGTTTCCACTTCAAGATTTCCAGTTGGAGTACCTCAAGCCTATGTGACTCAATCAGTGATCTTTGTGTGATGAGTTAGTAGTATAATGGAGAATAGGTCATGTTGCCACGTAAGCCCTGTATGCGTGAAGGATCTAGCATGAAGAAGACTATTCCTATCTACCTCAAGAATGTGCGAAGTTTGTCAAACGGTGATAATGCATGATGGGTTATCAGCCGAGATGAAATCGGTGGATAATGGATGATGGAGAATGTTTTGAGATTGATTCAAGATTGTTGCATTTAATGCAGTATGATTCAATGGTCACGATTGAACCGCTTGAATTGCTTAACCTAACAGGTTTAGGGTTTAGGGTTTTTGCTACCCACCTATCTATTTCCTATAAGCTCGATGTTGTGTTTCTTTCTAAGGTTGTTGGAAAAAGTTGTGTGTGTGTATCCAAGGGAAGTGATATGTGATTCTTGCCAGACCAAAGGAGAGAAGAGATACCTGCAAAGTGAATGTGCAGAAGGTGAAGAGGAGCCAAAACGGATCTACATTAGCATTGAGTGTTATTACCAGATCATTGTAATTCCTATTGATCTTTAACCACTTCAATAGTTGTGAAATCCCTTAACAGGGTAGCCTTAACCGACTTGATTCAAATTCCTTAACAGGGTAACTCAAAGTTATTGAGTTCTGGGAAGCTATAGAGCTCTAGAGATCCTTTAGCTATTGAGTTCTTGAAATCCTCTAACAAGGTAACCCTAACTAGGTTTAACCCTTAACTAGGTATTATAGCCATCCCTTAACTGGGTGATCCCTAACAGGATCGGTTCCTAGCAGAACGTATTGTAATGTCTTTAACCGGACAAGGCTTCTAATAGAGCGGACTTCTAAAGACTTCAAAAGCAGCTTGTGGGTATTCATCCCCACTGTGGTTTTTCCCAGTTGGGTTTCCACGTGAAAAATATGTGTGTCATGTGTGATGCTTTTATCTTGTGATGCTTTGTTATTACCTGTTGAACATATGATGGTTCTATGTTTTATCCATGTCTATAAAACATATTGCACTAACTATTGTGAAGATCTGATGATAGTCTACCTGTTCATGCATGAGGGTGTAATGGTACTATAGTATTGAGCTGAGAAGAGAACTTAGTGAGTGACCGGTTTATGATTGTTTTAGTTATTCTAGGTCTTACCGGTTGCACTTTGTTTCAACTAGTATCACTGCTTGCCAGTCATTTGGAGTTTTTTTTGTCAAACCAGTTTTGGGCTGTATTTTTGTTTGTACTGATTCACCCCCCCCTCTCAGTACTGATTTGGTACTATTCATTCATCATTGAGTTATCAATTGGTATTAGAGCACTCTAGGTCCTTTGTGTTGTAAGCTTAACCACTTCATGTAAAGATCCCAGTCAAATGATGAAGAAGGAAGGTCCAAAGTTTAATAGGGAAAATTTTGTCATATGGAAAGATAGAATGAATATATTCATCAAAAGCATGGGTGCTCAACACTAGAGTTATGTTGAGAATGTCTATGTTGTTCCTATCAATACTCTCACCGATGACCAAAAGAGAGAGATACAAGAAAATGGGCAAGTCATGGAAGCCCTTATTAGTAGTCTATCTAACATTGAGTTTATTGATGTTTAGGACAAGGTAAATCCCAAAGAGGTATGGGATGCTCTTGAAAATATCTATGGTGGTGATGAACATGTAAAATAGGCTAAGGAAGAAAGCCTAAGAGGGAAGTTTGAAGATATGCGTATGGAATAAGAATCAAAATAGTTGTTGGAGAAATTAAGAGTGTAGGTGGTAAAATAGAAGATTCCACTGTAGTAAGCAAAGTCCTGAGATCCCTGTTGTTGGTCTATACAATAAGGGTTGCTACTATTGAGGGGCTGAGATCAATAGACAAGACTAAGGTATCCTTGGACTCCATCATAGCCAAGATGATAGCCTATGAGCTAAAGAGTTTTGATGGCAGTGTTCAAAAGACTGAATCAGCATTGAAAGCTTCTGCTATATCATCCAGAAAAAGAAAAGAAGCTAGCACTAGTGGTGAACCTAGACAAAGCAGAGAAATGAATGATGAAGAGATTTTGATGGCATTTGAAGCTCTCCTTGCCAGAAAGCTTCCTAAAGGAACCGGTAAATACAAAGGTAAGCTACCTTTGAAATGCTTTTCTTGTAACCAGATAGGACATATTGTTATAAGCTGTCCAAATGGTGATAACAAGGACAAACCAAAAAGGTTCAGGAAATTGGAGAAACTATTTTGTAGCAGTTGATGAAGGTGTCACAGATGAGGAATCAGAAGATGAAGAGAATAAAGACATCATGTTTGTTGTTGTAAAGGAAGATGTGGTAGACAAGAAGGCTCTTGTCTCTCGGTTTGATAATTCCAATGAATGGATCATTGACAGTGGTTATTCTCAGCATATGACTGGTGACTGGAGCAAGTTTCTATCCTTGGAGGAGTATGATGGTGGTGTGGTTCGCTTTGACAATGATGCACCATGCATGGTCAAAGGCAGAGGGTCCATCTCTCTGAATGGAAAGAGTAGTGCTAACAATGTGTACTGGGTTGATGGCCTCAGAAATAACCTTCTGAGTGCTGCCTAGCTGAATGACAGTGGCCTCACTCTAGAATTCAAGAATGGAGTTTGCATTATCAAAGGAAAAGAGGGTGAATTGGTGGCCACCGGCATGCAGACCAAAGGTAACCTATTTCATTTGAACTCAAATATAAGCACATGTCTTATGGCTAAGTTTGATGATAGTTGGATATGGCATAGGAGACTCTCTCATGTAAACTTTGATAACATTGTGAAGGCTAGTAAGATCAAGGCAGTTAGAGGGTTGTCGGTGCTAAGAAAACTAGATAATACCTTGTGTAGAGAGTGTCAATTGGGGAAAATGTCTTCCTCAACCTTTAAAGGTAAATCTTTCACTACTGACAACTTGCTTGATCTTGTGCATACTGATTTGTGTGGTCCTATGAAAACTAGAAGTGTGCAGAGTGATAGGTACTTCATGATTTTCACTGATGACTGCTCAAGAATGATGTGGGTCACATTCTTGAAAGACAAGTCTAAAGCCTTTGTGAAATTCAAAGCTTTTAGAGCATTAGTGGAGAAGTAAAGTGGTAAAAGGATCAAATGTCTCAGAACTGATCAAGGAGGGGAATTCACTTCTGGTGAATTCAATAAGTATTGTGAAGAATTTGGCATCAAGAGACAGTTGTCTGCCCCCCAGACTCCAGAGCAAAATGGCCTAGCAGAGACGAATAACTGGACTATGGTTGAAGCAGCTAGAACCATGTTGATTCAAAGGAAGGTAGCTCACACCTTTTGGAGAGAAGCGGTGAGCACTACAGACTACACAATGAACCGGGTAGTCATCAAGAAAGGTAAGGACAAAACTCCTTATGAGTATTGGACTGGTAAGACACCTATGGTTAGCTACTTTAGGGTATTTGGTAGCAAATGTTACATCAAGAGGAGTGAACATCAGGGCAAATTTGAAGCTAAATGTGATGAGGGAATATTCCTAGGATATTCCACCAAGAGTAAAGCTCTCAAGTGCTACAACAATAGGACTCTAAGAATTATGGAAAGTATCAATGTAAGAGTTGATGAATCCTCTGAGAAAACTGAGGAAACCGGTAGTGAGCAAGCTGTAAATGAATTGGTTGCAACCTTCTGGGAACTAGTTGTTAGTCAACCGAGTACCAGTAATAGTGTTCCTGAACCGATGAATGTTGATACTGATGAAGATGAGGATGAAGAGGAAAAGAAAGAAGAACCTGTCAAGACCATTCCTCAGTATGTCAAGCTGAATCATGATCCTAAGCAGATCATAGGAGATAAGGATGCAGGAATCATTACAAGAAGAAAGATTAGAGAAAACTCATGTATGGTCTCTGACTTTGAGCCTAAATCATTCAAAGAGGCTCATAAAGATGAAGACTGGATCAAGGCAATGGAAGAGGAACTTGAACATATAGAGAAAAATGGTACATGGTCCTTGGTACCCAGACCGGAGCATAAAAATGTCATTGGCACCAAATGGGTGTTTAGAAAAAAGCTGAATGAGGATGGCACAATGATTAGGAATAAAGCCAGAGTGGTGTGCAAAGGATATGCTCAAGAAGAAGGAGAAGACTATGGAGAAACCTTTGCTCCTATAGCTAGATTGGAAGGAGTTCGTATGCTTCTTGCATATGCAGCTTTTAAAGGGTTCAAAGTATATCAAATGGATGTAAAATCTGCACTCCTAAATGGTGCACTTGAAGAAGAGGTGTATATTAAGCAACCAGATGGGTTTGCCCTATCTAAAGATAGTGACATGGTATGTAGGCTACATAAAGCCTTATATGGTCTAAAGCAAGTACCTAGGACATGGTATGAGCACCTACATTCCCATCTTGTGAAGATTGGATTTGAAAGAACAAGTGAAGATAACAATATCTACTTGAAGTCTAAAGGAGATCAAATCTTGATCTGTGAAGTTTTTGTTGATGACATTATCTTTGGAGGAGATGACAAGATGAGTCATGAGTTTGCTGATGACATGAAGAAAGAGTTTGAGATGTCACTCATAGGGGAGATTAAGTTCTTCACTGGACTGCAGATCCAACAGATGAAAGATGGAATCTTTATCACTTAGTCCAAATATGTCAAAGAGGTGTTGAAAACCTTTGGCATGGAAGATAGCAAACCGGTTGGTACACCGATGGTGACCAGTTGCAAATTGTCAAAAGAGTATGATTCTGCACTAGTTGATGAGAAAGAATACCAATCAATGATTGGTAAGTTGCATTATGTAGTGCATAGCAGACCAGATATTGCACATGCAGTTGGCATTACTGCAAGGTTCCAAAAAAGTCCAAGAGAATCCCACTTGGTTGCAGTCAAGCGAATTCTTAGGTATCTGAAAGGAACAGTTGACTATGGATTATGGTACCCATACAACAATGATTTCATTCTGAAAGTATTCATAGATGTTGATTGGGTAGGTAATGTGGATGACCAGAAAAGCACAACCAGTGGTGCATTCTTTCTTAGTGGTAGACTGGTCTCATGGATGAGTAAAAAATAGAGTTGTATCTCTCAGTCTACAACAGAAGCAGAGTATGTTGCAACTTTCATGAACTGCACTCAGATAATCTGGATGAAGCATGTTTTAAATGGCTTCAAAATCCCTGTATCTGAACTGGTAAGTATATTCTGTGATAACACAAGTGCTATCAATATCTCAAAAAATCTAGTTTTACATTCTAGAACCAAGCATTTTGAGCTTAAGTATCATTTCTTGAGGGAAAAGGTTCAGAATAAAGAGATTGCACTGGAACATGTTTCCAGTAAGGAGAAGTTAGTAGATATATTCACCAAGCCTCTCCCAAAGACTACATTTGTGCATTTAAGAGGTGAATTAGGGGTATTGCCCCTTCAGGAGGTGAACTAAAAGTATTTGTTCCACATCAGTCAGGTATTGCATAGTCAAATTTTTTTGTTGATTGATGTGTTGAAGGATGTTACTCCTCAGGGGGAGTAGCATAATGGAATAGGGATGCTTGTGCCTCCACTTTGGCATTGTTGTCAAAGGGGGAGAAGGAGTGAAGCTGAAAAGATATCTGTAGAAAATGGGGGAGAAAATGTGAAGAGGAGAGATATCTTTGTATATTGCCATCAATGCCAAAGGGGGAGATTGTTGGCATTATGTGAACCGGTATGAAGACATAATGATATTGTATGTTGTCATTGATGTCAATATGTGATATGAAGTGAACCAACATATGTGATATGTGAGAAGAGAGAATTGGTATATGTGTGAACCGGTATATATGCCAAAGTGAAGCGGTATATTTGCTCAAAGTGAACTTGCATGTAGTTATGGGAACCGACACATGGAAACATTGTATGACTACCGGTTGGTAGGTAGTTTCCACTTCAGGATTTCTAGTTGGAGTACCTCAAGCCTATGTGACTCAATCGGTGATCTTTGTGTGATGAGTTAGCAGTATAATGGAGAATAGGTCATGTTGCCACGTAAGCCCTATGCACGTGAAGGATCTTGCATGAAGAAGACTATTCCTATCTACCTCAGGAATGTGCGAAGTTTGTCAAATGGTGATAATGTGTGATGGGTTATCAGCCCCCATGAAATCGGTGGATAATGGATGATGGAGAATGTCTTGAGATCAATTCAAGATTGTTGCATTTAATGTAGTATGATTCAATGGTCAGGATTGAACCGCTTGAATTGCTTAACCTAACAGGTTTAGGGTTTAGGGTTTTTGCTACCGACCTATTTGTTTCCTATAAGGTTGATGTTGTGTTTCTTTCTAAGGTTGTTGGCAAAATCCGTGTGTGTGTATGCAATGGAAGTGATACATGATTCTTGCTAGACCAAAGGAGAGAAGAGATACCTGCAAAGTGAATGTGCAGAAGGTGAAGAGGAGCCAAAATGGATCTACATTAGCATTGAGTGCTGTTACCAGATCATTGTAATTCATGTTGATCTTTAACCACTTCAAAAATTGTGAAATCCCTTAATAGGGTAGCCTTAACCAGCTTCATTCAAATCCCTTAACAAGGTAACTCAAAGTTATTGAGTTCTGGGAAGCTATAGAGCTCTAGAGATCCTTTAGCTATTAAGTTCTTGAAATCCTCTAACAAGCTAACCCTAACTGGGTTTAACCCTTAACCAGGTATTATAGCCATCCTTTAACTGGGTGATCCCTAATAGGATTGGTTCCTAGCAGAACCTATTGTAATGTCTTTAACCAGACAAGGCTCCTAACAGAGCAGACTTATAAAGAGTTCAAATGCAAATTGTGGGAATTCATCCCCACCGTGGTTTTTCCCAGTTGGGTTTCCATGTGAAAAATATGTGTGTCATGTGTGATGCTTTTATCTTGTGATGCTTTGTTATTACTTGTTGAGCATATGATGGTTCTTTGTTTTATCCCTATCTATAAAACATATTGCACTAACTATTGTGAAGATCTGATGATAGTCTACCTGTTCATGCGTGAGGGTGTAATGGTAAAATAATATTGAGCTGAGAAGAAAACTTAGTGAGTGAGCAGTTTATGATTGTTTTAGTTATTCTGGGTCTTACCAGTTGCACTCTGTTTCAACTAGTATCAGTGCTTGCCAGTCATTTAGAGTATTTGTTGTCAAACTGGTTTTGGACTATATTTTTGTTTGTACTTATTCAGCCCCCCCTCTCAGTACCAGTTTGGTACTATTTGTTCATCATTGAGTTATCAAAGACACTTGTTGAATGTCACCTTAAGGTGGACAAAAAAATATTCCTAATAGAGTTTGAGAGGTAATAGAGGTCTTGAAGCATAGAAAGGTCTTAGAGGAGTTAGTGGAGTGAGCAAAACCAATAGGAGAAGTGTGAGCAAGCTAGGGAAACCCTATCAAATTGGTATTAGAGCTTATAAGATCTGGGTTAGGTAAAGTTGATGTCATCAAAATTGGAAGAGTCTATTGGAGACAACATAATGACCAATGCATAGTTGGAAAAGAAAGTGTATGATCAGGAGGAAAAAAATAGGCTCCTGAAGGAAAAATTGGCAGAATTAGAAAGTAAGCTTGGTGAAATTGAAACCAAGGCAGATGAAGTGCTGGTAAAGGTTGAAGGAGTAGGAGGGAAGGGTAAAGAGCTGTCATAAGTAGACAAAGTACGTGAACCTGATCTTGTTTTGGAGCAAGAACCTTTCCTAAAGGCATTGAAAGCCTTAAGTGGTAAATCACTAGAGGGATTGCCATTGTTCACTGGTAAGATGGAAGTAGAAGTGGTTCTAGAATGGATACAAGGCACAAAGTACCATTTTGAATGTGAAGGCATAACTAAAGCTCAAAGAGTCAAAGTGGCCAAGTCTAGGATGAGGGGAGCTGCTTTCACATGGTGGAAATTTGTGCAGGATGAGAGGAAGAAAGTGGATAAAACTCCCATCTCTTCTTGGAAAGGGATGTTAGACAAAATCAAAGAAGCATATCTCCCTGATGACTATGAAGTACAAATCCATAGGAAAAGACAAAGCCTAAGACAAAAAGACCTTGATGTAAGTGGTTATATGGAGGAGTTTCACAAGCTTAGTCTAAGGTCTCATGCTATGGAATAAGAAAGCCTTAAGGTAGCTAGATACCTAAATGGACTAAGATGGAATATCCAAGAGGAAATCAGTCTATTGAGCCCAAAGATAGTACATCAAAGCTATCATCTTGCCCTTAAAGTGGAAGAAAAACTAAAAAGGAAACATGATTCAAGTATTAGCAGGGGTAGAGATAGAGGAAAAGAAAATAGAGGCCATAGGGGATGCTTTGGAGGAATAAATTTAGAGAAAAGAACATAAGGTGAGTCTAAACTCACTATGCAGCAAGAAGTTGGCTCAAATAGAGGAGGATCTAGCAGAGGAAGGGGATCAAATAGTAGTTTTAGAGGAAGAACTAGTGGACATGGTAGAGGTTCATCATATTTTGCCTCAATGAAATGTTACCATTACAATCAGCTTGGTCATCCAGCATATAGATGTCCATAGCAGGGAGCTTCATCACAAAGTGGTGAGAGAAGGGTAAACTTCCTTCAGGAAGAGTCTTCAAGCAGCAAGACCTCAAAAGTGACTTTAGAATCAGAAGTAGGTGACAACCTAATGATAAGAAGAACTTTGACCAAAGAACCTGTCAAGGAAGAGCCTAACCAAAGGAGATCACTATTTAGAATCAAATGCAAGATTATAGGCAAAGTTTATAAAGTGATAATTGACTCAGCGTCAACAGAAAACCTTGTGTCAGAAGAGGCAATGAATAAGGTCAAGTTACAAAGGATTCCTCATAACAACCCATATAGGGTCACTTGGTTGAATAAAGACCAACATGTATTGGTAAATGAGCAGGAATGGGTGGATTTCACCATTGGGAGGTATAAGGACAAAGTGCTATGTGATGTCTGACCCATGGACGCATGCCATCTTCTATTAGGAAGACCATGGAAATTTGATAGACAAGCTATTCATGATGGAGCCAAGAATTCATATTCATTTAAGAAATATGGAGTCACATTCAAGATACAATCTATCCTTGAGGAAGGTTAAAATAGAACAGGAGGTCCTAATGTCCTTTTGCTGAGTGAAAAATAGTTCTTGAAGACACTTGAGGAAGGTGAAGGAATAGGGTTTGCATTGGTGATGAAACCTAAAGAGAAAGATAAGAAGGAGAAATCAGATTTTCCAATAGAAGTTTAAGATCTATTGAAATATTTCAAAGAGATAGTGAGTGATGGACAACCAACCACCTTACCTCCTAAAAGAGCCATAAGCCATCAAATTGACTTCATACTCGGAGCATCGCTACCTAAAAAAGCGGCCTACAAAATGACTCCCCAACAAAATGTTGAAATTGCTAAACAAATTCAAGAACTTTTAGATGAAGGCCTAATTAGGAAAAGCATTATCCCTTGTGCTATACCTATTGTCTTAGCCCCAAAGAAAGGTGGTACTTGGAGATTGTGCACTAACTCTAGGGCTATAAATAGGATCACCATTAGATATAGGTTTCCAATTCTTAGAATAGAAGACCTAATGGATTGTTTAGGGGAACCCAAATACTTTACCAAGATTGACCTAAAAAGTGGATACCACCAAATTAGGATTAAGGAGGGTGATGAATGGAAAACGGCATTTAAGACAACAAAGGGTCTTTATGAATGGCTAGTAATGCCATTTGGCTTATCAAATGCCCCAAGCACATTCATGAGGCTCATGAATGAGGTGTTGAAGGACTTCATAGGTAAATTTGTGGTGGTATATTTAGATGATATTCTCATTTTCAGCAAGAATAAGGTAGATCATGTTAAGAATTTGCAAATTGTACTGCAAAGATTATATGAGGAGAAGCTAACCATGAACTTGGAAAAGTGTGAATTTTTGAAGCAGGAGATGCTTTATCTTGGGTTTGTTTTCTCACATGGAAATCTCAAGATGGATCCTAGCAAGGTTGTAGCCATAGTAAATTGGCCTACTCCTAAGTCAGCGACAAAGGTGAGAAGCTTCCATGGTCTAGCTCAATATTACAGGAAATTCATTAGGCAATTCAGTGTTATCTATAAACCAATGTTGGACACTATCAAAGGTGGAATGAAGGCAAAGTTTCAATGGAATGAACAAGCAAATAAAGATTTTGAAACCTTGAAAGAAAGAATAGCCACTCAACCGGTTTTGGTGTTGCCTAGTTTTGAGAAACTCTTCATAGTGGAATGTGATGCAAGCAATGTTGCAGTAGGTGCTGTCCTAAGTCTGGAAGAAATACCAGTAGATTTTCATAGTGAAAATCTAAGTGATGCTAAGACAAAATACTCCTCATATGACTTGGAGTTATATGCATTAGTGTAGGCTTTAAGGAAGTGGAGACACTATCTCCTTCCTAAGGAATTTGTAGTCTACATAGACAATCAAGCTTTAAGCTTTCTAAACTCACAAGACAAGCTTAGTCGCAAGCACATGAAGTGGGTAGAATATATGCAATCCTACACATTTATAATCAATCACAAAAAGGGTCAACTAAAAATGGATGTTGATTCATTGAGTTAGAGACTCTTGACAATCCAAGAAATCCAGTTGAGAAGCATAGGTGTTGATAGTTTTAAAGACATATACCAGGATGATGAAAATTTCTCCAATTCTTACAAGGTATGCAAAGAGTATCAAAACCATTTCCATAGTGATTTTTCCAATTATACCTTGTAAAATGGGTTATTGTTTAAGGGAGGGCAACTTTGTGTGCCTAGAGGTTCATTAAGAGAAAATCTCATACAAGAGAAGTGTAATGTACAAACTGAGGTGGTAAATAGGAGATGAGGAAACCTATTGAGGTGCCTTACCAAGGAATATGGTCAGACTTGGGATCAAGTGTTGGCACAAGTTGAATATTCTTACAATAATACCATAAATAGAACCATAGGAAAGATCCCTTTTGAGTTTATCTATGGTCTTCACCCAAGGGGTGTACTTGAAATAAGAGACTTAGGGAATGCAACAACAAGGAGTGGATATGCTATAGATTTTTTGCAGTCTATGAAAGAGATCCATGAATTAGTTAAGAAAGATCAAAAAAATGGTTGATGAGGGAAGAAAGAACCTACAATTCCAAGTAGGAGACCCTATCATGGTACACCTTAACAAAGAAAGGTTGTAGAAAGGGATACCTAACAAGTTGTAGATGAGAAGGTTGGGTCCATATGCCATCTTAGCCAAGTATGGAGAAAATGCATATAAGGTGGATCTACCAAGTGAAATAGAACTATCATCAATTTTCAATATAGAAGCTTTAGTGGCTTACAAAGGGCCAATTCCAGATACAGATCATAGTCAAATAGAGATAGAAGATGATGCAAATAACCTTCAAATGCTAGCAAAACCAAGTCCAAAGGCTGAGAAGATAATCAGTTCAAGGATCTCTAAAAAGACAAGACACCAAACTTATTGGAAGAACCTAATTAAGTGGCAAGGTATGGATGATGCAAAGGCTACATGGGTGCCTAAGACAGAGTTCAAAAAGTTAGGCATTGATCAGAATTTGATCCCAAAAGAGGTGACTTAGTTTTCTTTTGTTTGGGAGAATTGTACAGGAGCACCTAGGACTTAAGCTAATATTCCTCCAATTTTTTATTGTACTGACCTTAGCCAAGTCATATTTCCAATAAGGAATCCATAAGGGTACAATGTGTGTGATTAGAGTCTAGGTTGAGTCAAATGTATGCCTATTTTAATTGATTTATTTCTAGGTTTGCACTTAGGTGGTTGTTCTTGGTTTGAGTATTCAATGATGCCTTCTAGATGGTCAAAAGAGGCATAGGTTGATTAAAGTATTAGAGGGGTTAAAAATAGCCTTATAATTGTTAAAAAATAAGTTAGTAATGATTTGTAATAGTTTTCCTAAGTGAGAAAGGCAAGATGTGGAAAGTTGTAAAAGTTGTCATGACAACTTTTTAAGTTGTCGTGACAACTTGGTCCTAAAAGAGCTTAGTAGTGGATTTAGGGTTAAAACATTGGCCTAAGATGCCTCCAAACATGGGGAAGACTATTTAAACCCTCTCTTGCATGGATACCAAGGTTGGAAGCATTGATTTTTGTGAATGACAATCTAAAACCACTCATTTTTGGACTGTTATCACTGTTTTTGTCTTATTTTGCATAAAAGAGTGAATACAAATGGATTGAATCCATTGATCCAAACTTGGATATTTTTTATTTGGTGTTTTATAGTTCCATTCAATCCATTTCATGGTTTTTAAATAGATTTTATTAGTTCTTTTACTATTTTGTTTTCAAACAGCCAGTTTTGGCTTGTAAATAGCATATCAAGGAAAAATGGTTGCCCCATAAAATCCCACTGTGAAATCATCACGGCCTATTGGGACATGGTAGGAAACACAATTTAAATTGTAAATATGAAAGGATAATTTCTGGAAATTAAGTTTTCTATTTTTTCCACCTTGTTCTAGGCGAGTCCTGTTGCAACCCGGCTAGGAAAGACAAGGTGAAAAATGATGAAAGAATGCTGGGGCAAAACCAAAAACATAACCTAAGAATTTGGAATTGTTCATTAGGTCCATACAAA
The DNA here is from genome assembly GCF_030272615.1 of Cryptomeria japonica. Classification (NCBI taxonomy): domain Eukaryota; kingdom Viridiplantae; phylum Streptophyta; class Pinopsida; order Cupressales; family Cupressaceae; genus Cryptomeria; species Cryptomeria japonica. The sequence goes on along the minus strand of NC_081413.1, from coordinate 60,421,464 downwards.
TTTAAAAATGAAAGGAGAAGCCTTGAAAAATCCATTTTATGGCCTTTTCACCAAGTTGAACAATCACAGTCCTAGAAGCCTTTAAAACCCTAGCAAAACCTCATTTTTGGGTTAGGGCATTGTACAGACACTTGGGGGTCTTAAACCAACAAAATATCTTGGGGTTATAAGAGAAATTAAAGAATCATAAAACTATTTTCAGGGTCATTTGAACTATATGACCAATAAATCCTAAAAAGCCGGATTTGGAGGCCTAATTGGGGCTCTTTCCTAGTAGCCCTCTTTTTGAGCATTTTCTTGAAATCGGTAAGGGAGATGAGTTTAGAAATAAAAAAAATGGACCTTTTTGACAAAATTCCATGTTGAGTGAACACCTCCACACCTATGTAAAACACATGACAATATTGGGGGTGTGAGTGACAAAATGTCAGTTGGAAGGATTGAAAACTAGTGAGGAGCATTGAATTGGTAGAGTTCCTAGTGAAGACACTTGTTGAATGTCACCTTAAGGTGGACAAAACAATAGTCCTAACAGATTTTTTGAGGGACTAGGAGGTATTGAAGCATAGCAAGGCCTTAGAGGAGTTGGTGGAGTGAGCAACACCAATAGGAGAAGTGTGAGCAAGCTAGGGAAACCCTATCATCTAGTCACTTGTTGACATCCTAGAGTAGCATAGGAACACAATCTATTACCAATTGATAAAAGATAAAGACTGACCTAGAACAAATTCAGTAGCTATATTGATCTATCCCTTCATTCTGAGTTACTTGAAGTGAAAGTTGATAATGTCCGATCTCAGAAAGTTGCGGACCTCGTTTAAGACTGACTTGTCTGATTTTGAGTGTATCCTCTTTTGTTTAAGGCAAGTGAAGGATCACTAGATATGGATATTGATATTATTGATAAGGTAGTTTGATCAGTTGACTACGGATGTTTAATTGGATAGTTGTATCCTTTGTTAACTTCATGCAAAGTGTTTGTTGGATATTTGTTAGGGTGTTTGATTCTTACGAGACATTTTATAGCAAGTGTTTTGATTGATTGATTTTTGATTGTTAGTTATTTTCCAAGATCGTTTTTAGATGTTTTTAGATTATGTAGATTGATATTTGAATGTTTTTGGATTTTTTTTGTTTACTCAATGTTTTTGGTTGATTTTTTCAGGAGCGTATATGGATTTTTTTGGTTGATTTTTTATTGATTTTTTTGAATTTTTTTTTGGTATGTTTTAGGACGTTATCTAAATGTTTTCGCATTTTGTGTTTTGATATTTGGATGTTTTTGGATTATTTTTCAGGATCGTATATGGATGTTTTCAGCATTTTCTACTTTGGATTTGATGAAACATGACCTATCATCAATTGATAAAGATAAGAGTAACTTGGACAAAATCTAGTATCCATATTGATCTATGTCATTGTTTTGATCATTTGATGATTGATAGGAATGTTTGGTGTGAGAGAGTGAATACCCTATTTAAGACCAATCTGTCTAGTTTTGAGTGTACCCTTCATTGTATAAGACATGTTGATGTTTGATAGAGTTTGATCGATAAATTGATTAACAAGACATGTGATCAGTTTGATTGTAGAATTGGAGAGTTTGTATGTTGTTGATTTGATTTGATGGATGGTCTATGATTTTTTATATTTTTATTTTTCAATTTTTAAGGCTTTCTTCAAGACATTTTATGATTTATTTAGGAATTTTTTTTTTGTAGGATCTTTTTTCTTAAAAAAGGATTTTTTTGGATTATTTCAGGACTTTTTAGGATTTTTTCAGTTATGTCCCCAGTGTGTAGACATATATGACATGATGATCTATATAATGCATGTGGAAGTAATGAATTTTTGACATGACCTATGTTAATGCAATATGCATTTCCTATTCAAACAAGGATGATTGTGTTTGTTTAGCATTTTGTAATACACCAATTGAATTGGAGGTACAAAACATTTAATAGATAAGTGGTCAATAGATCTTGAGGGTCCCTTGGAACATCCAAATTAACACACTTAGTGACTAAGATTTACAAATGGAGACGCAAAAAACTTCCCCATTGGTTCTTGAAACTTTGATCTTCTTTTGCCTGTGTGTGTGCAAATGAGTTAATTCCTACTCTTGTATTCACTAAAGACCCTTAGCATCCTATATGACTAGCTACGTGGATTATCCTAACTTCAAAAGAATCCCGAATAAAGCCTCGCTGCCAGCAAGGTTTTAGAGCTCTAACGAGGTTATAGATTGTAATTTTTTAAATATTTCTCCATTGCCAGCAGGTGTCCATAGCCTTGATGGAGTTACTTGCATGTTCCCATAGTCAAACTTTTTTTCACACTTTGTATGCATGATATTTCAGTTATACATCATTTCTCTTTTGCCTTAAGATGGATATTTGGCATAGCATTTTTTGTTTTATATTCTTTTGCCTTGACTTGTATGTAATGAAACCTACTTGGGTGTGACAATTACAGGGACACTGAAATAGAATTTTAGATTTTTCACTAGTCATATGATCAACTAGGTGTCTAGAATGAATTAGAGATTTTGTTAATGTGTTTGAGATATAGCAATTGATAGAGTTTGGGTTAACAAGTCTCAAATAGTTTAATCACTACCCAACCATAAGTAAAGTGTTGTCATAGGGTAATATTTAAAATGAATGACCTTAGGACCTCAAATAATTCATGTCCGGATATTTAAGAAGTGAGATGACCCTTGTTTCTCTTGAATGAAAATGAATGATAAACTTGGACTATTGCCTTGTTTTATTAATGTTGTTATATGCTAATGCAGAAATTATATGCCATAAAATTTGTGAATGTGATGTTCTTGAAAGGAAACTATATGTGATGCAATGCTTTTAAGAAAATGAGATGCAATGCGGAAATCAAAGCCTAAACTAACCAAGACCTTAGATATAGTATCGTTTAAGGTGAATGTTGTTCATAAGGTCAGGGAATTTTGTGTAGATAGTTCATTGGTCTTTGTTTCAATAGTCGGAGAAAGATGTCTTTTTAAATGGGATATAAGGACTCGGCTAAGTGTACATAGTCGACATCTCCAATGTTGATTTCTTTATTTTTTGGATTTTAAGGATCATCAGAGGGAAATCCAGCTCTGGCACCCATGGATTCTGCTATAGCCTTATCAATTTCAAAGAAATCCAATTGTGGTAGATTTTCTTGCCCCTAATCTATCAAGTATGGGTGTATGAGGCAAATAGATTCTAGTTCCAAAGTTGTGACATGAGTAGGTGCTATGCCTATTTCTATTGATGCACTTGAAGATGATGATGAAGTCAACCAGATGTTGATCTCATTAGATGGTGTTATGTTTGTGCTTGAAGAAGATGATGGAAAAATTTGGGTGTTGATTTCATTAGATGGTGCCATGCTTTTTTCAATCACCAAATTGGCATGTGTAAATGGTACATACACAATCATTGATAAATTGTTCTCTTTCGAATGTTCAGGATTGGTGATTTTATTGATAAAGAGTTCATGCAAAACTTGTGTAGAAGGATTGGGATCATGAGGGCAACTAGGAGAAATGGTAAGTTCATTTGAGAGGGAATCTTGTGAGGAACATGGAGGATTATGACATGGAGATGAAGGAATGGAGGAATCTTGATCAGGATCTGGAGAAATAATGGAATCTTTCTTAGGACATGAAAGTGAAGGAATACTTTGATCTTGATTTGGAAAGGGATTATTAGGAAGGATGGAAGGGATGTCTAGATCTTGCTTAGGAGGTGGATGTTGGATGGGACTTAAAAGGACACTTTTTTCCTGAGATGAAAGGTTATCATTATGAATGGAATAGAAAAGAGCTAGGGGATCACCATAAGATTCTTGTTGGATGGGATCTTGATAAAGAATTGAGTAATATGGAAGGGTTTTTTCTTGATCTTTATTCATTTCAAGACTCATTTCTTCTTATTTTGGATTATCCTCTTGACACAAGGAAGGAGTTTGGATATGCATGGGAGATTCTTGGAATGTTTCAACATATTGGCCTGATGAGAAAGGATTTTTAATGAGACTCTTTGTGATAGGAGTATATGATGTGATTGGATCTTGAATTTTTGAAGCATGGGAAGGACTAGTATCAGGACTTGGATTAGATTGGATTTGTATTATAAATAGGCCTTGGGAGGTTATGTTATTGGATTAAGATTTTTTGGACTGCTTTGATTTGATTTTAGGGTATGAGGAAATGATGGAAGATATGGAGGCTACTTGAGGTGCAAATTCTTGATGGGAAGAGCCATTTCTAGACATGGGAATATGACCTTGTTGCATGGTAGGTGACACATTGACCATGTTCAATTGATGTCCAAAGGGTGACATGTTTGTAAATACACTTGCATTTGTTTGGGACACCCTTGGTGTTGTATTTGAAGACATGGGAGGATATTCATCGACATGTGATGTGACTGAAGGTAGAATTGATTGTGTGGTAGTGTATGACTTTGGTAGTGGTTGACTTGCTTGGATAATTCGTGAGTTGTGTTATTTGTTGTATTGGTTGGACTTGCATTGTTGGATGTGTTTGTTGTTAATATTGGTTTCTCATGTTTATTGTGTGATTATATCTGATATGTCTAAATTCATAATAAGAGCTTGCACATCAATTGGCTCTAAGTTCATATTGGGTCATTCAAATTTTTAAAATAGTTTGAACATCTGGGGTCTACTCTCTTCAATATTTTTAACCTTTTGTTCCAAAATCTCCATTTATCGAGCCAATTTCTCATCAAGTGATGGAGAAATAGGTATGAAACTTGTTTGTTCCTGATAAGTTTGATGCACATTCTACGACATGTATATGTTGGATTGAGATAATTGATTTTTTGGTTGCAATGACATGGTCCCATGAAATTTAGAACTTTGATAAGGGTAACCTTGTCTCCTAGAAGTTTGAGAGCTTGTTTAAACCATTGCACTATATGCCATTTCTTTTTGGATTAGGGATGACATGCAATGTAACTAAAGGATGAAAGTGCAACCCTTTTTTTTTGGATTTTGAGAATTTTGAAAATGGACAAATGCAACTGAGGATGACAAGTGCAACCTATATTTTTGAATTTTCTTGACAAATTGGATTAAGGAAAGACAAGATGAAATGCTAAAGAATCAGGATGCAACATATGGTCTTAGACTAGGGAGAACCCTAATCTTGAAAATAATGCAAAATCAAGATAATGATTTGACCTTGTGTCTTATGAGGATGAAGACTATGCAAGGGCTAAAACATGGATTATGAAAAATATACAAGGACATATGAAAAGATTATGAGGACGCTAATGGGATGTAAATGAGGAATTTATAAGGACTATGCAATGACTTATGCAAATTATGAGGATATAAATCAGGACTATGATGAGGAAGATAATGAGGACTATGCAAAGTAAGGACATGAATGTGGACTATAATGAGGAAAACAATGGGGACTATGCAAGGAGTTATATGTGGAGATTATGATGACTATGAAGGACTATATGCAAATATTATGATGACTATGCAAGGAGTTATGTAAAGATTATAATGACTATGCAAGGACTATATGCAAAGATTATGATGACTATGCAAAGAGTTATGTGAAGATTATGATGACTGTGCAAGAACTATATGCAATGATTATGATGACTATGCAAGGAGCTATGTGAAAATTATGAGGATGCTAATAGGATACAAATGAGGACTTTATAAGGACTATGCAAGACTATAAGAAGACTTGTGTAAAGATTACGACAACGTATATGGGAACTCGTAGATGAAGACTATGAAAGGACTTATGCAAAGTAAATATGTAAATGTGGACTCTAATGACGATGATAATGAGGACTAAGGATGCTAAGAACACTTATGGTCACAAGTATGAAATTTTTTGGAGTTTGTAGGACTATCTAATGTTTCAAGGTAAATTTTGTTTCAAATAACTCTATTGGCAGGACAAATTTGTTGTTTTTCATATCTGAGAACATTGTTTGAAGATAGGTATAGCTGACTGAACTGTGTACTGGAAAACTTTGAAAAATTTAGAGATACGCAAGCTAGGGCTTGAAATAGCCTAATACTGACTCAATACTGGTGTTGGTTCCAAATAAAGGATGGGTTTACACTGCCACTAGGCAGAGACCAAGCCGATTCCTCCAAATATCTATGGAAAGCCACCTCCAACAATCAATATCTGTCAAGCTTGGACCAAATTTAACAAGGACATAAAATACTTCTACACTTTGAGCTTTGTAGGACCTAAGAGGGCGATCCCTTCAGTGAACTTCCAGCTCCCTGCAACGATACTCAAGAATTTATTGAAAACAAAGCATATCATCTCATAAAAGGACTCAACAGAAAGGGAGAATGCTCAAGGATGGAAAATTCTTCAATGATCCTCAACCTTAAGCTGGAGTATGAGAAAGGGCGAGACAAATTTTTAGAAGAAACATAAAACTTAACAAATGATATTCTAATATTTAAGAAATTAGTTCTGAGAAATCACAAAGAAAATAAACCAAAAACCAAAAACCTAATGACATTTGCTAGCAAATACCAGTGCCTTGTTCATTTGGGTTACAAAGTCTTTGAAAAACACTACTGAAATCTGATAAAAACTCATCTAACAGCTGCTCTAGCCTTGAACAATACTGCCTTACAATATTGTTCTGCTTATAATCCTTCATGTGAACTACTTATAAAAATCTTTTTACATGTCTTATTTCTCTATAATCTCATCCAAGCATTTTAATTAACCCCTTGGACTAAAGAATTGAACGGAAAATTACATACATCATAATAATGCAACAAACAAACGAAACCCTTGATCCCATTTTCTTAAAAGAAGATAAAATAGCACACAAGAGAGTAAAAATTAGGAAATATACTTGCATTAATATCATAAGCTATCTTCTATCAAATAAAAGTCAACAAATTTGAGTACATAATAACCCACTTGAAAAGGAAACTCACAACTGTTTTATTACATTTTCTCTGCAAAATGACATTACAGTTCCTGCTATTTTCCATGACCCTAAAGAACTACATGGAACCTACCCTTGTAGAATAGACCTATTTTTACAGAGATTCTTGTCAGAAAATTAGGAACCCTAACTAATGGCCTTGATTTACCTCTTTTATAGAAAATGAGGGAGCAACAAACATCATGCCAAAAGACACTTGTCATTAAAACCAAGCCCTAGAGGCTATACACAATTCTATTACAAAATATTCCTTATCCATGTGCTAGTTCTCGTGATGAGGTGGAACCAAAATCTTCAACTAACTATCAGTAGAAACAAAAGTACTTGAGTTGTATCGATATCTCATAGACACTTTTGGATGGATCCTTATATTCCAAGTCTACTCCATAGAATTTCTCTTCTTCAAAAGGAAAGCAGATCTCGACATGAAACAAGACTTTCTAAGTAAAATAGAGGAAAATCTCCATCCTTTATGCCCCGGATCAGAGAAAATGGAAAGAGTAGCTTGGGGGTAAACATGATTTGTTGAGGAGGCATTGTAGCTTCCATGTTGTTGCAGAGATGACTAGCTGCCAATCCTCACTTTAACAAATCCTTTTTTCAGCTCCTTGTAAGCTCCTTCATGGAACACTCTACCAATGAAATGCAAAGTAAGAGTAGAGGATATGTCATGGGTGGCTTTTCCTAATAATAAAACTCTTTCACGCCCCCTCTGACAATGAGAAACCTCATACCAGAGAAAAAAATCCATCTAGTGTCACAAAATATGCAATGACTCCATTCATAGACTTGTTCGAACACCATCCTCTCAGTGATGAAGAACTGTTCTCAAAAAAATGAAAAAGTTTGTATTTATTCATACCCATTTTATCACCTTCCTAGTGAATTTATAATTAGAAGTCCTTTCAATGTGGCAGTGCTAATCCATGTGAAGAATCATCATCTTGATATCTTCTTCTCATTTTATCAGCTATGGATTCCAGCAATCATGCCTATAACTCAAGTCACCATCATTTTCTAGGCCATCACTCCATTGCCACCTACATGTGTTCACCTAATGTGAATGGTTTTATTTTGATCTTATTCCTTTCTCAGTGTACAGTCTCCTACTTCAGGATTCCTATCAATGAGAAAATGTCTGAATTTATTAGAGAACTTGTAATCCATCATATCAAAACCTAAAGATTTTCTTGATCCTTTTACATCTCTAAGATATCATCTTTGACTATCAAATCAATCCTAAGTCGACAAGTCTGTATCCTATTCATTCTACCTTCATCCTCACAGGCTTCAACTAGTGCCTCTGAAATCCCTCCTAATTTCACATTTGAAACCCTACCACAGATCTTACCTAGCTTGGTAAATATAACTATCATTATTTATCGATGCGAAATTCGACCTTCCATCTATATCCATGGAACCACCAAGTATCGACTAATCAACACCACATCATCTTTCAACCAGACTCGGTCAGCGGCCCCACCGTAGGTCTTCCTGGTTAGCCTGGGAAACGCGACATCATCTCACAATGTCATGGTCCATAACCTCCTTGTGATTTCCATCGCAAGGATACATGGGCTATTAGATCTATTTAGACGTCACTTCTTAGCACAACGCCCGTTAATTCCTCAAGAATTAAAAATCGAGAACCTTTTACCTCAGGATAAACATCTCCATTCATTTTGAACATGTGCAAATTGATAAGACTATTAGTAAACTAACCTTCACCACTTGAGAACTGGTAACACAATGCTTCGACTGGTTATACTACCGACCTTGTCAGTTTTTGTTGAAAAAACATGTGGCACAATCTCGCGGTGTCGTGGTCTTTATCATGCTTGCATCTTTGATCACAAAGAAGTGCAAACTATTTGATTCATTCTATCTCTAGCAACTGGCCAAAATACTTAGGACTTTCGAACTTAGGGAAATTATGGGCATAGGCACAAATATTTAAAGGGAGACTGGTCATAGGGAAATTTTTGTAACCTAGGAAAAATCACATTGCATAAACCGGTTGACCACCACTTAATATTTAGGGAATGAAATGGCCCTGCCCATAGTAAAAAACCCTTGGCTTTAAGTGGAAAAAAGTAACAACAAAATATATCATTGCTAGGGTTTTCTTCACAAAACATAAGAAATCTTGATAAACCTTAAACCCTAGACCTTGGATCATTTATAAAGGATACAAATAAAACTAGGAAATCAATATTTGAGCTCAAAATTGAAAATTTCATGCAATCAATTTTTCAGAGCTATCAACTAGTCTGACACAATGATACATATTAAAGAATAGAAGAGAATCTTAGGCTAGAAAGTGGAAATCATTTAATGGGGCCCCCGCAACAAAATACTAAAACAAGACAAACGGATAGAGAGTCTGGCAGAACTAGATCCACTCGATGACACACACTTCTCGGGCATTCCAGTCTCTCTTAACCCAAAGATCTGAAGATCTTATTACTGAGGATTTTCTATCTCATCATACAAGGTAAATGGAGGGTATCTATGGGGTACGATCCGTACACCCGGAACCAAAAAATGTGGGATTTGGGCTGCTAAGTTGGTTCTTATTGTAAGTTTTGAGGGGTCTCGATCCAATGATGGATTCTTAGAGAAAGCCATATAAGGCTTTAGTCAAGCTTATCAGTGCAAGGAAGGCCACTACATACATTGAATTCACTCAACACTCTAGCCACCTGACCAATATATTTATATAGCGGCTCAAAAAAACCACTCGACAGTACACCGAAAGAGATGATATCCCCAATGCATCCCAATTTGAACTACTGGTGTGGGGTGATGAAATCACCAGTCAAAGATACCCCTAACTACTAAAATGAAAAAGTGGGTGTCATTATGACCTTTTCCTTTCTCCCAAGACCTCGAAGGTAGGTGGAAAGGTAGTTAATGCAACACTAGGTCCACCCGAAACACAATAAAATGTTCTGTCTAAAAAAGAAGGTGTGACTTATTCTATTGATAAGCCTGATTCATGCTCATTTTAAAAACCCAAACTTAGGTGTGAGATACGCATGTGCATGTCAATTTTAGAACATCAAACTAAAGTGTGAAAGCATGCATAAACATTCACCACTTGACACAAATATTTTTTACGTAGAAACTAGAATAGGTAAAAACCACAGTGAGATGAGACTCACAAGATAACTATCTGAACTCTTCTAAATTTCACCATGTTAGGAGCCTAGCCTATTAAAGCTTTACAAAAACTCCTGTTAAGAACTGATCCTGTTAGGAATCACCCAGTTAAGGGATTGACTACAAATGCCTTGTTAGAAGCAATACCCTATAAGGAGTAACCTCGGTAGAGGATTTGAATAGCACCAAGGGGATTTCAATTCTATTGTAATTCTTAGAAAACAATAGGAGTTTATTGATCTATCTGAATAGAACTACACTTGTTTGATCACATCCTTTTCATGCTCCTATCTTCCTTTACTCAAATTGCAGATATATCATCTGGTTCAGCAACCACACACTCAAATGAACTATGTCTATCTCTTTTTCAACTCTATAAAACTAAACAACTTCATCGACCTTAAATAAAAATCAATCAGGTTGGTAACACAACAAAAACCTAATTCTCATCGAGATTACAACCAAATTTGGTTCAAGTATGACCATTGGATTACATAGCAATCTCTGCACATCAATCAAGAAAACCTTGATCGCTCCTTGATCACCACTTCATCGAACTTAGTATCTCATCATGCGCTTTACATTATATGCAATACATTTTCTCATTCCCTAGACAAAAACCGTTACATCAGCTTGCCAAAAATCACTTCAAATTGTCTTTATACAATAATCATACATGTCATAATCATTGTCGCTCATCATCAGAACATAAATCAATATAACCAATTCACCAAACTTAATCGGTTAGGGTTTATCAAAAACAATAGGTAGGGTTTACCAGTTACTGGTTCAACTCACAAATTCTTCCTACCGGTTACAATTTCCTTCACTTGTTCATCCTACCAGTTACAAAACAATATTACAACAATATCAACAATATCATTACCGGTTAATTGACATCCATGACAACATAACATATCATTAATGAAATCTTCATGAAAATGCCAACAGAGGGATATGCGGAGAGAGACAGAAAGAGTGGGGGCAGGGTGGGAGAGAGATAGAGGGGGAGATAGGGAGATAGGGAGAGACGGTAAGAGAGGGAGGGAGAGGCAGAGGGAGAGGGAGAGGGAGAGAGAGGGAGAGGGAGATAGAGATGATGGGAATGGAATAGAGAGAGAGAGAGATTAGTAACTCATTGAACTTAGTAACTCATCACACGCTTTACATTAGATGTAATACATTTATTCATTCCCTAGACAAAAACCTTTACAACAACTTGCCAAAATCTCTTGTAATTGTCTTCATACAATAATCATGTGTGTCATTAGCATTACCGCTTATCATCATATCATAAACCAATATAACCAATTCACCAAACTTAATCGGTTAGGGTTTGTAAAAACCAATAGGCAGGGTTTACCGTTTACAATAATAGATAAAGTTTACACTAGTTACCAGTTCACTCCACAAATTCTTCCTATTGGTTATAGTAGTAATATTACAACAATATCAATAAAATTATTACTAGTTTATTGACATCAATGACAACATAGCATATCATTAATGCAATCTTCATGAAAATGCCAACAATCTCCCCCTTTGGCATTGATGGCAATACAAATATCAACACAATTGATTGTTGAGTGATTGTGAATAGCAATCCTGGTTTAAATTACCAAGTATTCACCATTCTCTCTATGTCTTTAGCTTGTCGTTGGTTCTCTTTCCCATAATCACATAATTCTTCTCCCCCTTTGACATCAATGCCAAATTGAAAGTAAAACATGTAATGTCAAAATTTCACTGTGCATGATCAACATTTTACAACTTGATGCTCCCCCTGTGGAATAAATCCACTTCTACACCAATCCTCCAGTAAAATTCTACAAGTAGCTCCAGGACGGATTTAATCTACATCATACTTAACTGACTTCATCAAGAGGGACAACCCCTAACTAACTTCTAAGATACTCAAAGTAGTATTAGGCAAAGGTTTAGTAAAAATATTTGCAAGCTGCTCCTTGGTAGAAACATGCTCTAAGATCACATCTTTACTCTAAACTTTTTCCCTCAAGAAATGATACTTCAATTCAATATGCTTGGTTCATGCATGCAAAACAGGGTTCTTGGAAATATTTATGGCACTTGTATTATCACATAAAATATTTATAGGTTTTGAAATCTTCATCTTAAAACCTTCCAAAATGTGCCTCATCCATATAGCCTATGTACAATTCATGTAAACTGCAACATACTCAACTTTAGTAGTAGATTGTGAAGTACAACTCTGCTTCTTACTACTACATGAAAGAAGTCTTCCTCCAAGAAAAAATGCTCCACCGGTTGTGCTTTTCCTGTCATCAACATTTCCTGGCTAATATGCATATGTGTACACCTTCAAGTCAAAATTTCCTCCATATGGATACCATAACCCATAATCAATGGTACCTTTCAAGTATCTAAAAATTCTTTTGGTTTCTATTAGATGTGTTTCCTTAGGATTCTTATGGAATCTAGCAACTACACCAAGTGCTGAGCTATGTCCAGTATGATTTGAACAACATAGTGCAATTTTCCAATCATTGACCTATATTCCTTCTCATCAACAGATTTGGACTCATCTTCCTTAGACAACTTAGAACCTATAACCATAGGTGTCCCAACTCATTTATAGTCACTCGGGCCTAATGTCTTCAAGACCTCTTTCACATACTTAGACTGTGTGATGAAAATACCATTCCTCATTTGCTATATTTGCAAGCCTATGAAATTTTTTATTTCCCCCACTAAAGACATTTCAAACTCATTTTTCATTTCATCTCTAAAACTATTTCTCATGTCATCATTACCTCCAAATATACTATCATCAACAAATACTTCGTTGACTAGTATTTTATCTCCTTCTGATTTGAGATATATGTTACTATCATCACTGGTTCTCAGAAAGCCTATCTTCACTAGATGTGTATGAAGCCTTTCATACCATCCTCTAGGTGCCTACTTTAATCTATATAAATGTTTATGCTATCTGCATACCATGTCTTTCTTATCAGTGAGAGCATAACCATCTGGTTGCTCAATGTATATTTCTTCTTCAAGTATCCCATTAAAAATGCAGACTTAACATCCATCTGGTATACCTTGAATTTTTTATGTGCAACAAATGCAAGTAAAGTTCTGACACCTTCCATTCTTGCCACTAGTGCAAAAGTTTCACCATAGTCTTCTCCTTCCTTGTGCATAACCTTTATAAACCAACCTAGCTTTATTGTGAACTACAATGCCATCTTCATTCAACTTGTTCCTGAAAACCCACTTAGTTCCTATCACATTTTTATTTACCGGTTGGGGTACTAGGGTCCATGTGTTGTTCTTCTCAATTTGATCTAATTCCTACTCCATATCTTTAACCTAATGATCATCACCAAATGCTTCCTTAGCATTTCTTGGTTCAATAGTTGAGATCATGCAAGAATTCACTCTGATTCTTCTTCTGGTTAGTACTCCTTTATCCTTATCCCCAATAATCTATTCAAGATTGTGATTCGGTCTCACATATCTTGGAATAAAATTATCATTATCTTTAGGTTCAGCTTCTTCATTATCATCATCTTCTCCTGAATTTATCTATTCTGGTTGAACTAGTACATCGGTATTTACTTTGCCAGTTTCAGATTTCACAGTTTCTGGTTCCAAAAACAAAATACAAAGATCTTCATCCTTTTTCTCTGAACCATTTTTCTCTGATACTTCAAGAATTTCATCCACTTGAACATCAAATTCTCAAAAATTCTTTGTTTTGGGTTGTTAAAACACTTGTAGGCCTTACTCTTGGTGGAATAGCCAAGAAATATACCTTGATCACTTTTAGCCTCAAATTTGCTTTAATATAATCACCTCTCTTCATAAAACATTTTCTTCCAGACATTTTGAAATATAAGGAGTCTTGTCCTTACCTTTCTTTACTAGAATCCAGTTCATAGTGTAGACAACTGTGCTGATAGCTTCTCTTGAGAAAGTTTTCGCTATACCTCCTTGTATCAACATCATCCTAGCAGCTTCAACAACTGACCGGTTGTTTCTCTCTGTGATACCATTATGTTGTGGTGTCCTGAGTGAAGAAAGATGCCATTTGATACCATTTTCTTCACAATACCTAGTGTAGACACCCAAAATTATCCGATCTAATTAAATAAATATTTTATTTATTTAATTATCTAAGCTTAATTCTTCTATTAATTAAATAAATCTTTATTTATTTAATTAATTCATTTACCCTCTTCTAGCCTTATTTCTCATTTAAATAAATACATTTATTTATTTAAATTATCCTTTTCCTAAATTAAATAAATATCTTATTTATTTAATTGATCCCACTTCTTCTATTAATTAAATAAATCTTTATTTATTTAATTAATTCATTAACCTTTTCTACCCATGACACATGTCATTCATCTCTTAATTCATACACTACCTACCCCTCTCATTATTTTATTATTTCTTTTACCTACCCTCTAATCATAGCCGACCTCCTTTTACACCTCTCAATCTTATCCCTCCTTTTCATATTGTGTCTTCTATTTAAGGAGATGCTTCCTTCATTATCAAACCCTGGCTAATCAATTTATGCACTTGACTACACTATGCTTTTGAGCATATGCGATCCTACTTGCAACCACATTCCATTATTTGTTGAGCTCTTGTGCACATAAAATCTAAGAGCAAATATATCAAGCAAGATTAATGGAGATAGGAAGAATGGAGATCAAAACCCTATTGGACATGTGATGGTATAATCTTTGTGATTTCATTTGATTTGCATTGTCTTAGGTAATCTTCATATGTTATGGTGGATCTTTGTTGTTGTTAGGCTAGGGTTTTGTGGTTGAATTCATTTAGCCTTTCAATATCGTTATTATTGTTATCCATTTTCACCATAAACATTTTGGCACGCCTGGTGGGACTCTTGTCCCTTTTGCATTTTACATCCTTGTTGCAGATTTTGTGTTTTGAAGTTATAGATCTGACATTTTCGATAGCATTTTGATATTTTCGCGTCTGTGTACTTTTGGATCATGTTTTTGATTTTCTGGCGTGTCTATGACATCTGTAATCATGTCTATGTCCTCGACAATATTTTATTTTGTAGATTTCGAAAACCGTGTCTGTGTTCCTCAGTCGCGTCTGCGGTGTTTTTAGACATGTCTGTGTCCAGAAGTCACGTCTGGGTTCTGGAGCCGTGTCTATGTCTCACAGAAGCATGTATGCATCAGGAAGTCACGTCTGTGTCTAAGGTAACCACGTCTGTGTGCACCGATTTCAATTCTGAGTTAATTGATTTAGTTTTGGGTCTTGCATTTAATGTTTCAGATCTAGTTTATTTTGAGCTAACATTTTCAGATCTAGCTAACGAAATTGGTGCAACTTGTCTTGAAAGCAAAATCGTTTGGTTGAAGGCCCCTATTTTCACAAAGTCTTTTGGGATTTAAAATTTACCTAACTTGTGTGCTTGCAGGAAGGGGTGATTATTTCAAACAATCCAAACTACTAACAAATCTTTGTTGCAGGTCCTTGGCAAGGGTTTTTGGATTTTTATTGTGTGCCTTGTTTTCATAGACTAGCAAACACTTCAATTTGTGCACTAAAATTGAATCATTGTCTTTTAGGTCTTGAGCAATAGGCTCTTTTTGTTTAATCTTTAGAGGGCTTGTCTTCCCGTGTGGTCATTAGGACTACTAGTGAGAAGAGAATGACCCAAGTGGTAGCAAAAGAAAAGCCATCTTCTTCCAAACCACTATAAATAGTTGTATTCATGGTGAAAACTATGGATACCGTGTGCTAATTAGTTCATACTGACACTATGTCTCCCTGTAAACCCGTCTGATCAAATTTATTTGATCAGTTGTAGGGAGTAACCCCTACTGGATGGGAGCCTTCTGTATTTACAGAGCTGAAAGTGCCGCATGTATGGACACACAAGCGGATGCCCTTACTAGCACCTTTTTGTTTTAGAAGCCCAAATCCTTCTAGTTGTTGGGGCAGGAGGTTGGACCTCTGGTAGCGGCCCACACACATATGGTTCTTAGTAGAGATACAAAGTTTTCCATGGGGAGTTTTCATGGGGACTGATGCTTGGTTGACCTAAGAAGTGAGTGCCGAGGGTGGAGCCAGTGAGGTCAAGCATCTAAGTATCCGCTCTAAATAGCGTAGCCTTGGGGGTAAAACCCCATGTGGGATCAACAACTATTGTCTTGGCCAGCCATAAGAATTGTGCTTGACTTATTTCAAACATTCAAACATTCAAGACCAAACAGCAAAACATTGTGTCTTTTGTGTCTTCAAGTGTATGCAAAACAATTTTTTTTTTTCAAACAACGCACTTTTTGGAGTCATTTTGAGTCTAGACACTTGCAAACATTGGGTCTTCATCAACACTATGTCCTCTTGTCATGAAAAACAATCAAATAGTCAGATTTGGTCACAAAAAAAATGACTTCACAGATTGGAAAAAATTGCATAATTTTTTGCAAAAACGCGTCTATGTCGGACATAATAGCATCTGTGTTGTATAACTGCATCTATGAAGGGCAGAAATGCGTCTGTGTTTCCAGAATCAACAGTGCACTTTACAAAAATCTCAGAAATGCGTCTGTGTTAAATAGAACCACATCTGTGTCAAGAAATCACGTCTGTGCAGGATACAGGCACGTCTATGTTCAGAATTGAAAAAAACAAACTTTTACAGTCCAGCAAACAAACACAGTCAGTTTCAAAATTCTTGAGCTTCCTAGGTCATTTCTCCAGGGTTCATTTAGCATTCAACCTATCTTTGGGTCTCACAAAGTCCATCATTGCTTTACATCTCACATTACATTCACATTTGTCTAAACTTGAGTCAAAAGGTCACTTGCTTGTCCTCATCATACTTTGTCAACACACTACATACAACAACACTTTGCTAAATGATCCCTCATCAAGATCTATCACCTTTGGGTCTCATTTGGTCCTACTTAGAGTCAAGGTCAACTTACCTCATCAAGAGAAACTATCCTCTCTTTGGAAGTCATGCCTCCTCTACTACATACATACTTGGTCTTACACTTTGGACATTGCAAGTACACCTTAGATTCATTTACATTCCATCCAACTCTTGGTCTTCCATACTTTTTCCACTTTCATCTAGTCTCACACATCTTGGTCAATACCTAGTTCATGGTTGAAACCCGTCTTCAAAATTCTAGGAGAGAAACTAAAGAGGCTCAAGAGTCCACAAACATGAGCTCTTATGAGTATGACAATGATATCTTTTTCAATTCTGATCATACTATGTTACCTGACATGGGTTCCTATAGAAACATTCCAAATATTGAGAACATGGACACTACAAACAACAATGCTACACATAATGATAATATGAACAACTTTTCAGTACATTTAGCAGATGTGGAAGAATCCATTATGAATCCCCATTTCAATCAATTGGTGGAGGAAATAATGAGGACCACATATGGCTCCTGAATCACCATCATCTTTGTTTCAAAAACCAGAGGTCCCACATACACATGGTCAAGCATATGATACTCACCTTTGCAAACCATTATGGAAGTCTTATGCAGAAAGGTATGCTCAATCACATACCAATGCTAAGGATCAACCACCAAAGAAATTGGATATTCAAAGGCATGCTCAAAATTTGGACACAAGGAAACCCCATGTCAAATTTGGGGGCAACACACTAGAACAAACTCATGACATGCCTGTAGAGTATGGTATACATGGACAAAGTAGATATTTCATTCCTCAACATGAATCTATACCAAGTGGTCCATATACACAACATCATTATAGACCTCCTCCATATGAACATGTGTATGATCAATATCATCCATATATGCAACATGCTCCTCCTCCAATTGGTGCCTCCAGCATGAGGTATGGTCCAAGAAGTCGATCTCCACCTAAGAGCAATTTGGAACAACAAATCAGGGACTTACAAAAGAAAATGGAGGACATATATCAACCAAAGCCAACATACACAATGAGAGACATATGTCCTTATCCATTTGACAAGAGCATTCCAATGCCTCCATTTCCTACACACTTTGTGACACCTAAGTTTGATAAGTACAGAGGAAAAGGGGATCCTAAGGCACACATAAGACAGTTTTTCATAGCTTGCATTGAGGTAGCAGCAGAAGAGACATATTTGATGAGA
The DNA here is from genome assembly GCF_030272615.1 of Cryptomeria japonica. Lineage (NCBI taxonomy): Eukaryota > Viridiplantae > Streptophyta > Pinopsida > Cupressales > Cupressaceae > Cryptomeria > Cryptomeria japonica. The sequence goes on along the minus strand of NC_081413.1, from coordinate 60,403,158 downwards.
TTATTCCCACAAAGCTTAGGTGATCAAGCTATGGAATGGTTCTCCCAACTTCCACCTAGCATTAAGTCATGGGGTGACCTAGCAGAGGCTTTTATCCAACATTTCTCCTACAACATAGAGATAGACATATCAGTCACTACTTTGTGCAACACCAAGCAAAAAGAGGGAGAGTCTTTTGCATCATTTTTACAAAGATGGAGAAATCTAGCCAGGAGATGCTCTTGTGAAATTCCACACAAACAAATGGTAGAGATGTTCACACAAAACGTTAACAAAGACATTGGCTATGATCTAAGAAAAGCTTATTTGTCTACCTTCAAGGATGTCATTGAAAAAGGCTTAGCGACAGAGAAGGTCCTAATTGAACAAGGAGTCATTAAGATATTGAAGGAAAACAAAGATGACTTTAAAGGAAAGGACAAGCCAAAATTTTGGAATAAAAACAAGAACACAGTCAATGATGGTGTTATTGATGCCAACACAGTGTGACCCAAATTCATTTTTTTAGGATCAAGTTCTACAAACAATCAAGTGAATACTCAAACAACTTCCAGATCACGAAGGAAGTACACTCCATTGGGAGAACCACTTGAGTCAGTTTTCAAAAAGCTCGTGGCAAACAAGGTAATCACAGTTCCAGATTTTCCTCCATATGATCCAAAGGCTAAACCAAATTGGTGGAATGATGATGAGTATTGTGAATTTCATAAGAGCAAGGGTCATAAGATAGGAAATTGCCATCGACTGAAGAACATCATACAAGATCTCATTGATAGGGGTGACATTGAGATTGAGGGAGACTCATCCAATCAAGAACATGAGATGTTTAAGGAACCATTCCCAAAGCATGACAAGGGAAAAGATAAAGCCATAGAGGATCAAACCAACTATACCAAAGCATCCTACAACTATGATTCAACTATCAATCACATTTCGATGGACAATTACATCTCTACCATTATCATCAAGGACAAAAACCCTGAGAATTCTACCCAGAGACCCAAGATTGTCCTAAAAGGTGTTGGATCTTCTTCCAAACTAACCTCTGAATGTCATGTTACAACTCATCAAGGTAAATTCACTTTGCAAGGTGCTCCAACCAAAAACACCCCTTCTTCATCAACCAAGCCTGGGTACGACCTTGTAGAACAGTTAGGGAAGACACCCACGCTCATCTCCATCCTTGAGCTCTTACGCATATCCCCCGCACATAAAGCTATTCTTGACAAAATCTTGAGAGACACTGCCATTCCTACTGATCTGAACGTGGACCATTTTCAAGCCATGGTGGGATACCTTTCCATTTCACACCCCCTTACATTCACAAAAGCTGATGATGCCTCCGTAAGTCAGCCACATAATGCACCATTACACATTGAAGCCTTCATACACAAACATAGAATCAAATGAGTCCTGATAGATGGAGGAGCAGGTCTAAACATTTGTACATTGAGCATAATTAAACAATTGGGATATTCTGATAAAGTTGTAAATTCTACAAACAAAATCACCATCAAGGCATATGATGATGAAGAGCGTTAATCCAAGGGCACAGTCACCTTACCTCTTAGAGTTGGGCCAGTTACGAAGGATGTGGTTTGTCAAGTCCTAGATCTAGATCTCACTTACAACATATTGCTAGGACATCTTGGATTCATGAAATGAGGGTCGTCCCATCTACATATCACCAATGCATTAAGTTTCCTCACAATGGAGTGGAGATAACAGTTAATGGTGATCCTAATCCATTCATATACTGCAATAACCTGAGATCAAAAACTGAGACCATCATTCCCAGTAATCGCGAAGCTGTTTCTTCTTCAGCATACATTGATCCTTAGTCATTAAAACCTTCGACATCAAAACAAGGTGAGCTTAAAGGCAAATTTTAGGACAAGGGCATGGGGGAATACACTTTAAATCAGACCATGTACTGACAAAAAGTCATGAGTTCACCAAAAGAATATGGAAGACCACATCCTAACAAGCAAGTATCCATCATGGTACTCAAATGGGACCCTACTACCTTTCAAAGATGGGGCGAACTAGAAGAGGAAGACTTATACAAAATGCTATACAAAGATCTGGAAGAGGATACACAAGATCATATCAGTCTACCATGTGAGAAATATGGCAAAGGTTTTAAGATCCTACAAAAATTCGGGTATGATGGAAAAAGCCCTCTTGGGTTACGAAGGGAAGGCATCATTGAACCTTTACAACCTGAATTGACATTCAAAAAGGAATGCTCGAAAGGACTTGGTTTCTTGACTTCCAAGGTCCACACTCAAAGGACAGAAGAAGCCTTACAAATCAAACCTGCCAAAATTCAACAAGAGGATCGCTATTCCATAGATTCTAACGAATGGGAATGGGGTTCAGACAAATCCTCCAGTGACTACGAGCTCACCGAGAAATTCAAAGAGCTAGATGAACCCACAGAAGAAGAGGAATTTTATAAAAGATTCAAAGTTGGTCAAGAAACAACCCATGAGGATTCCACATAGTCCTTGTCTCAAGGTTCTAGGTTGAAATCACATAGGATGAGAACACCTATCCTAGAATGCACTACTAGTGATGATAATTTGGATTCATTCGTGATCGAGACTGATGAGGAGAGTGCCATCGATGACCTCGATAATTACCTTGACATACCCAAATATAACTGCATCTTCACTCTTAGCTCGGCTAACTTCGAAGACATTAAAGGCCTTCCCCTTGTTCACCACCAACTCATTGACTGGGATCATGAAGGACCTGCACAGTTTGACACATTCCAAAATGATGAAGCTTTTATTGACTATCTTGGCATATGAGATGATCTTCCCCCTGAGGACCATAAAACGGGATACACTATAGAACTCAATAGCGTGGCATATTTTGGTGAGGGCGTCGGACCTTCCAGTTGCAAAAATGTGAAAATAAGAACAAACCAAGGGTCTTATGGCGAAAACCACACTATGGCACTGTCTGACCCCAAAAAAGTAAAAAGAAAGGATGTATCTGAGGGAAAAAAACTCTCTGAGACACCCGAAGATGGAAGGCTCAACATTCTCGCAGCATCATATGAGGAAAAGTCATCCATGTTGGTAGAGGAGACTATCAAAACAAACATTGGTACAGAAGAGGTTCCACAGAACATATTCGTGGCTCAATCGTTGACGGAGTCAGAAAGGTCAAAATTCATAAGTTTCTTCAAAGAATGACAAATCAACTTTGCATGGTCATACGCTGATATGCCTAGATTAGATCCGGATTTGGTAATGCATCATTTGACAGTTAAATCGGGGGCAAAACCAGTAAAACAAAAATTAAGAAAGATGCATCCACAAGTGGCATTACTAGTCAAGGCAGAACTTGAGAAATTATTGGATGTCGGATTCATACGCCCAATTGATTATCCTGAATGGATCTCCAACTTAGTGCTTGTCAGTAAACTAGATCGCAACATCAGAATATGTATGGATTTTAGAGACATCAATAAAGCTTTTCCTAAGGATGACTTCGCATTACCAAATATTGACTTGATTGTCTATCTCACAGCAGGTCATGAAATGTTATCATTGATGGATGGATTCTCTAGTTATAATCAAATAAAGATCGCACCCAAGGATCAACACAAAACATCATTCACTTGTCCTTGGGGAACTTTCTGTTGGAATGTCATGCCCTTCGGGCTAAAAAATGTAGGTGCTACATATTAGAGAGCCATGACTACTATCTTTAATGAGCTCATGCACGTAACTGTGGAAGATTATGTTGATGACCTCTTGGGCAAATCAATAGACATAAATACACATTTGGACATACTTTCAGTCATCTTTGATCGGTTGGAAAAATACAAAGTAAGATTAAACCCCAAGAAATGTGTTTTTGGAGTAACCTCCAAGAAGCTCCTAGGATTCATTGTATCCAAAAGAGGAATCGAAGCTGATCCAACAAAAGTCAAGGGCATCCTAGAGATGCAACCACCAAGAAATATCAGTCAACTTCGGTCTTTACAAGGGAGACTCTATTCCATACGAAGATTCATAGCGCAACTTGCAAATAAGTGTAATCCTTTTCAGCACTTGCTACATAAAAACATCAATTCAAATGGGATGATAACTATCAACAGGCTTTCTAGACACTCAAAGATTATCTTCTGAATCCACCAGTTCTGATGCCACTAGTTCCAGATCAGCCTCTGTTACTATATGTATTAGCTACTCCAACAGCACTGGGGGCACTCTTAGCACAACAAATTGCTGAGGGCAAAGAAAAAGCAGTATACTATATCAGTCGCACATTGGTGGGATATGAGCTAAACTACACACCAATTGAGCGTGCATGTCTCACCATGGTCTTTTCTTCATAGAAATTATAACATTACATGCTCACTCATAAGACTAAGTTGGTTGCAATAATCGATCCATTGAAATACCTTCTCAATAAAGCAACACTTACTGGGCGACTGGCCAAATGGGTAATGATCCTGAGTGAATTCGACATCGAGTATATGGATAGAAAAGCAATAAAAGGACAAGCCATCGCAGATCAATTAGCAGATGCCCCCATGATAGATGATGTTCCTCTAAGTTCAGAATTTCCAGATGAAATCATTTTAACAATGTCACATGCAAAGCCATGGCAACTGTACTTCGACGGCTCATACACATAGCATGGGTTAGGAGCTAGCATCCTCTTTATAACTCCTCAAGGGGATTCTATACCAAAATCATATCGCTTATCATTTCCTTGCACTAACAATATAGTGGAATATGAGGCATTAACAACTGGATTACGGATTGCAGTTCAATGGAAGATCCAAGAACTTCGTGTTTTTTGGGATTGTCAACTTGTAATCCATCAAGCAACTAATGACTAACAAACAAAATATGAAAAATTAATGCCTTAAAAACAAATGGTGGATGACCTAAAACAACACTTCACAAAGATAGACTTTGAGCAGATACCAAGAGAGTAGAATCGCGCTATAGATGCCATGGCTACAATTGCTTCACTGATCGATCTACCTCCAAATGAGACCTGCTATGAGTTCTTGGTGGATAACCTTTTGGTTCCTTCATATGAAATCATTCCTATTGAGATGTTATGTGTTGTCGGTCCCGAGTCCCAGTTATATGGTTCTATTTTCACATACCTTCATGACAATACTCTACCTCCTGGTCTATCAAATAACCAACGTCGCACTTTCATTCGCCAATCCTCTCGATATGTCATTTTAGCTTATATCCTATATTGGCGAGGTCTGGATGGCACTCTTCTTAGATGTTTAGAAAGCGATGAAGCTCAGATTGCGTTACGTGAAGTACATGAATGGATATGTGGTCCACATGCTAGTGGTCCTACCTTGGCCAAGAAACTCATCAGGACTGGATATTACTGGCCCAATATGGAAAAGGACTCATATCAGTTTGTCAAGAAATGTAAGCAATGTCAAATTCATGGAGACCTCATACATGCGCCAGCACAAGAACTTCAACCAATTGCATCTCCTTGGCCCTTTTGTTAGTGGGGACTCGATCTCATAGGCAAGATTCACCCTCCTTCTTCCAATGGTCATAAATTCATTATCACTGCCATAGAGTATTTCACAAAATGGATTGAAGCAGTGCCTCTCACACAAGTCACTAGAAAATAGATTTCTATGTTCATCCTCAATTATATCATTTGTCGATACAGTATTCTTGTTTCCATTATCACTGATAAAGGGCATCCCTTCAAAAATCAGGATGTTCGTGAACTTTGTGACCACTTCCATATTTCCCATCATTTCTCCATGCCATATTACCCCCAAGGTAATGGTCAAGCTGACGCGTCTAATAAGACAATCCTTAAAATCCTAAAAAAGACAGTCGACAACGCTAGCCGTAATTGGCATATCCAACTTAATCCTACACTTTGGGCCTACCGCACAAGTGTCCACACACCTAAAAGAGCTACACCCTATTCACTTGTCTACAGCACTGAAGCCATCTTGCCTATTGAGGTCGAGCTACCCTCTTTATGAGTCTCTTTGCAAAATATTATCCGTGATGAAGACTATAGGATCTCTCACTTACAAGAGCTTGAACTACTGGATGAATGAAGACAAACTGCTTTTAATCATCTCAAGGCTTACCAACAATGAATGAGTCGCAGCTACAATCACAAGGTCAAGCCTTGCACATTTGAGGTAGGTGATTTGGTTCTCAGAGAAAACCCCAAAAATCAGCAAGATAGAGAGAAGAAGGGCAAGTTCGACCCAAATTGGCTTGGTCCTTACATCATTGCAGCAACATATGGATCTGGGGCATATCAGCTCTCAACTATAGAAGGTGAACCTTTGGAGGATCCTATCAACAACATGCACCTTTTTAGGTTCTACACATAGCTCTTTGGAATATCCTAATTCAAAAAAATACAAAAAAATAAAAAATTTTAAAAATACAAAAAAATTCAAAAAATTCAAAAATACAAAAAAATTATAAAACAAAAAAATCGTTACTTGGTGAAAACCTGGCAAATAGGCGCCTTGTGACACAAAAAACATTGAAAAATTGAAAAAAGTAAAGAGAAATAATTTCGTCCAACGGTGAAAACCACTTTGGTGGTGCCCTGGGCAAGTACCATGGTGAAAACTGGGTCACCAGAGCCATGCGTAGAGACATTGCTCCTCCCTCCTTTAGGATTCACTATCATCCTTTCACTTTGCACACACTCATAGGCTATTCATTCATAATAAACTTACCCATTCCCATCATGGCTTGTTATTGATCTACCCAAGATTGGTTTGCCATTCATAATAAACCTCCCTTTTCACTCCTTTCCATCCATAATAAATCAGCTCCTATCTATGGCTAAGGAAAATCCTATGTCTAGTGATGGGTGTGGAACTGAGAGCATCACATGTTTCAAGGAGTACAGTTTCTTATAGCTTTCTTCAGTTTATCTGCGCACAATCCGCAATAAAGAAACATTTGCATCATAGATCCACAATAAAGTTTCATCTTCTCAGCAATAAAGTATCAGTTTCATGGATTCAGTCAGTTTCAGATGAGACACAACAGCAACAATGGACTTCAACACAATCAAATCTGTTAACAGACTCAGACAACATTATGGTTCAGTGTTATCTATCCTTTTTGTGAAAGTAAACATTGTGACCACAATCAAATAATAGTTATACAAGTGACAAGAGACACTAAATTTGAGGACTACAGTGGATGTTGGTGTCGAGTCTTTGTTTTCTTTTGATTTTATCTTTTGGTGACATATCTTTTAGCTTTTCGAGGATGTCTCTGACTAGAGATTCTATCTCTAGGATGTCTTTGACTAGAAAGGCGAGGATGGGGTATCGTCACCTATTTTCTTTTGCTATCTGTGGATTGTCTCTTAGTAATACTATGACTTGTCCAAGGATATGAGGACACTATGAGTCTAGTATGAACTGGGGCATTCCTTGTTTGTGACTATCTTATCTCCATGCAAATAGGTACAATGACTTTCTAGGTTGAACATATGCCTCGATTGTCATAACCTACTTGCCATAATAAAGCTCAATGATGATAACACACAAGAAGCTCTTTCACTTTCATATCTTCTGTCTTCCATCCCCCTTTCTTTATTGACTTCCATCATCCTTCTCGAGTCCACGTAGCCTGCTATCACATGACTGAGTATAATGACACACCAAAAACATTTGCATTTCATGTAGTTGCACTAGCATTACCATATATAAAAATTTCATACATACATATAGTTATCACAACTACATCACATCCTGCACACAACACCTCTTAGCACATTTTACATTTGCATTATCATATTCATCTGCATTACATACATTCACATTTGCATCATGCATACACATATAAAATATAAAAGGACAAAAATATTGCATTACATCATATACATATTTGCATCCATATCATAAGCATCACATAGAAACATACATCATGAAACATCTCATCACATAAGTACATATGCATATAGCTACCGCAAAGATGAATCATCTCATATATATATATAAAGTGTCATGACACAATGATGTCAAAATTATATGGCTACAATCACCCGAAGGTGCCTACATCATCATATAAAATAGTACAATACTGATACATAGGGAGCCCTCTACGGCTATGATGAATTCCCTCCCTCGGAGCTGGCTAGCCTTGACAGAGTCTAAGCCCTAGAAGGACCTGCCCCAAGATCATCTCTCTTGGCCCCTATGTCCTCTGTAGCCACCCCTCGTGTCACCCTATCCAAAAAAAGGAATCCTTTGATAACTCCTACCAACACTATTGGTAGTGCTAATCCTGTCCATGTCATGGTATCCCATGCCACGTGTCCCACCCTCATCTCTAGTCCTGAATCCTAGAACACTCATCTAGGGGCATCCCTGTCTCTGTCTCAATCATACGAAATCAATTCCCCATCTATCGATATTCACAGAATCCTGTATACATCCTCCAGGGTGACTGTCATCTCCCCCATCGGCAAATGGAAAGCACAAGTCTCTGAGTGCCACCTCTCTGCCAGTGCAGTTAGCAATCCCATGTTCGCCCAAAACTCAAGCACATACAAAATATGTCTCAGACCCATAGCCTCAATAGCAGCTCTTTCCTTGAATGTCAACTTAGGTCGCAACCTTTGAGTTGATGGGAATCTCTCCCATGACTCCAGCATAGGCAAATACTCCTGCAGTCACACAAATCAATCGTCTTATTCCTAGTGACACTCACTGTTCATCACAAAGTGTTGTTAATTATCCTAGTGGTACTCCCTGTTCATCACAAAGTACTACATGTTTTGCACTCCCTGTTCATCACAAAGTGCTCCTCACATTTGCACTCATTGTTCATCACAAAGTGCTGCTCATATTTTAGTACTCCCTATTCATCACAAAGTACTATATCCTGGTACTCACTGTTCATCACAAAGTGCCTTCATCTATCCTATCCTAGGGCCTCTACTTGAGTGAATCCTCTTGAGAAGTTTCCTAATTGGCAACATATGTTCTATCACAAAATTGTCAATCCTAGCCCTATTTGTTATCCTAGTCTTCCATAGAGGACCTGCTTGAGTGTATCCTCTTAGCAGCTTATCCAATTGACAACGTATGTTTATCACAAAACTGCCGACTTGACCTAGAAGACACAAATTCACATTTTTGGACACAAACGTGCTTTCCTGACATAAACACACATTTATTACATTACCTAGCATGCATTAATGAAAACAATAAATGCATCAAAGTACAAGGAGGTTTTGTGGTACTTACTGGCTCTCCTGCCTCTACTGGCCTCTAAAATCAGCGAATGCGATCAAATCTATGAGCCAAAGCCATCACTGCTGACTGCTGCTGCTTTTTTCTCTCTCTACACTCTAATCTCTTGGAGGTGTAGATGACAATGAGGATGTATTTCCCTCATAGTCTATCTTATAGACTACCCTAGCCCTATCAATGGAGATAGGAAGAATGGAGATCAAAACCCTATTGGACATGTGATGGTATAATCTTTGTGATTTCATTTGATTTGCATTGTCTTAGGTAATCTTCATATGTTATGGTGGATCTTTGTTGTTGTTAGGCTAGGGTTTTGTGGTTGAATTCATTTAGTTTTTCAATATCATTATTATTGTTATCCATTTTCACCATAAACACCTAGTGAATTCCTTAGAAGTAAATTCACCACCTTGATCTGTCCTCATATACTTTATCTTCTTACCGCTCTCTTTCTTAGTGAAGGGCTTGAATGCCTTAAACTTACCAAAAGATTTAGTCTTATCTTTCAAGAATGTGACCCACATCATCCTTGAGAAATAATTAGTGAAGATCATTAAACATATGTCACCTTGAATACTTTTTGTTCTTATTGGTCCACAAAGATCTTTATGAACCAGATCTAACAAATGTTCTACTGAAAAAGATTTGCTCTTGAAAGTTGAGGATGTCATCTTTCCCAACTGACATTCTTTGCACAAAGCATTAACCAATTTGTCTAACTCAGGAAAACCTCTCACTCTCTTGGACTTACTCAGTTTAACAATGTTATCAAAGTTTATATGACAAAATCTCCTATGCCAAAGCCAACTATCATCTATCTTTGCAATTAAACAGTTGCTGACTTTATGATTAAGATGAAACAAGTTACCTTTAGTTTTCTTCCCATTTGCTATCAATTCACCTTTGTTGTCATAGATTCTGCATATACCATTTTTTAATTCTAATCAGTATCCTCTATCATTGAGTTGTGCCACACTCAAAAGATTGTGCTTTGGACCTTCAACCCAATAGGCATCATCTACACTACTCTTTCCATTAAGAGAAATAGTTACCTTGCCTTTAACCATGCAGGGTGAGTCATTACCAAATCTTATAATTCTGCCATCAAATTCCTTCAGAGAAAGAAATTTTCTCCAATCAGCGATCATGTGATGTGAACAACCACTATCAATGATCCAATCATCAGAGTTATCCATCCTGGATACTAATGCCTTCTGGTCTAACATCTCTTCTTTAATGTCTACAAACACAATGTCTTCATTAGAATCACCATCAGATTCCTCATTAGTAATACCACTATCAACAACAATAAGACAATCTCTTTTTCCTTTACCCTCGTACTTCTTGAATTTCCCTCATTTGTGCCAATTATCACCATTACGACAATTAGCAACAATGTGTCCAATCTTGTTGCATGCAAAAAATTTCAAAGGTAATTTGCCTCTATATTTACCTGTATCTCTAGGCAACCACTTGGCCAACAATGCTTCAAGCTCAACTAAATTGTCTTTATCATCAACTTCTCTACTAGATCTAGATTCATAACTGTGACTGGCATCTCTACTTTTCCTCATAGATGGGTCAGAAACAGAAGCTCTAAATGCAGACTCAGATTTTTGTATTCAATTTTTTTCCATACCTCATATGCAGTTTCAAGACCATGAACATCTACATACTCTACATTAGATAAATAACTAATAATAGCCTCCAATGCTTGATGATTTTTTTGTTTCTCTTTCTTCTGATCATCAGTCAACATCCCAGTAAGTGCAAATTTACTTAGTATCGACATTTTCCCAATACTGCCTACCCAGACTCTTGATATAAATTTTCATTCTATCACTCCATATCATGTAGTTCTCTCTATTAAACTTTGGAGCTTCCTTCTTCATGATGATGTGCATATCTTTACCTCAAGCTATTAGGATTAAACCATAGAGGACCTTATATGCTCTGATACCATTTGATGGTATGATGAAAGAATAAGTATCCGGTTAGCTATTGAGAGGGGGGTGGGTGAATCAGTAGATAGAAAAACTAATATAAACTTCACTAATCAATCTCTTAAAGTAAACTTAGAATAATAACTCTGTCAAGATAAAAACTCACAAGATAAATTGGTTGTCTGTTACAACAAATTAATAGTAAACAACTTCTTCATTTCTCAATGGTTCCAGTTATCATGACTTATAAAAATAATTAAGTAGTTAAGTAAATCAACAATGAAAACATAACCACAAAAACATTCACCACTTGACACAAATATTTTTTACGTGGAAACCAAAAATAGGTAAAAACTATGGTGAGATGAGACTCACAAGATAACTATCTAAACTCTTCTAAAGTTCACCCTATTTTGAGCCTATCCTGTTAAAGCTTTACAAAAAGTCCTATTAAGAACTGATTTTGTTAGGAATCACTCGGTTAAGGGATTGACTATAAATGCCTTGTTAGAAACAATACCCTATAAGGTGTAACCTCAGTAGAGGATTTGAAAATTCAATCTAATGGACCACCTTGTTAGAGGATTTGAATAACACCAAGCTTATTAGAGCTTACCCGGTTAAGGTATTTCAATTCTGCTGTAATTGTTAGAAAATAATAGGAGTTTGCTGATTTGCCTAAATAACACTACACTTTCCATATCAGATCCATTTCATGCTCCTATCCACCTTTACTCAAATTGTAGATACATCATCCAGTTCAACAACCACACACTCAACTGAACTATGTCTATCTCTTTGCCAGCTCTATAAAACTAAACAACTTCATCGACCTTAAATAAAAATCAATCAGGTCGGTAACACAACAAAAACCTAATTCTCATCGAGATTACAAACAAATTCGATTCAAGCATGACCGTTGGATTAAATAGAAATCTCTACACATCAATCAAGGAAATCATATTGGCATTACTAGTTTATTGACATCAATGACAACATAACATATCATTAATGCAATCTTCATGAAAATGCCAACATAACCATATTGGCAATTGACACTCTATTGGCTGGTTTCACTATGTTGTCATTGATCACAACATGAATTTGGATTCCGGTTTCATATGGTGTACCAACACTGGCACCGGCAGGACAAAAATATTTCTTTGGTCACCAGAAATGTAGGCTGCCATGGAATAGTAAAGCTTATCGGTATTAGAGGCCGACTTATGTTGGATCTGACATCGAAAACTTCTTTTAATGTTTATACATTTGTGATATATGGCTGACATGTAATTTGATATTGTGTATATCTTTGTAAGCCGACATAAGGCATAAATTTGTATAGGGTATATAGGGCAGATTAATTAGATCATTTTGATATAATAGGGAGGTAATGTGATATGGATATGAGAATGTAATATGATGCAAAATATATCAAAGAGATTATATATGTGAGAAAATTATTGTAAGGGTTATTCTAGTAAAGGGGTTTAGGGTTTCAACTGAAACAGATAGATCTTAAACCAAAACTATATTCTGGCATAGAACATGTTATCTCAATAATTCACATGTTTCGAGATTGTTGTCTAGAATTTCACGTAGTCAGTGAGGCTCCTATTGTGATTGAGCAGTGTGCTCTAGGCTGTAAGCCTTCCTGCATGTGCAGGCCCATCATATATTGTAATATCTCTTCGCCAGTGGATTGATATTGTGGGTCACAAATCCCATCGTGGTTTTTCCTCATTGAGATTTTCCATGTATAAATTTGTGTATTATGGTTCTCATTTATGTGTTTGGCTTATTGGTTGCTTTATTTCTTTCAGTTATGTTTATACCAGTATACCGGTTAGTGTATGAATGTTTTGTTAAGGCTAAAATCTACTATTCTGGTATAACACTAACTCACCCCCCCTCTAAGTGTTATTGGTTTCCAACAACTGGTATTAGAGCCTTGTGCCTCAGAGGAAGTTTAATAGCTAGAGGAAGATCCTGAAACCGGAATAATTGAATATGGATTTGGAGAAGCAGCTTGAGATGGAACTTGAAGATTATGATGTTGAAAGATTAAAGAACTTAAAGCTACAATATGAGTTGAATTCTGATAAGGAATTTACTCATCCTACAAGAGAGGCTACCATATTTTCAAGCTATAAGGAAGGAACTTTTGCAAAATCAAGATGATGAAGAGAAAAATGAACTTCAGGAACAATGTCAGAAATTGAGTCAAGAGACCATGGTTATGAAGAATGAAATGCAAGTTATAACTATGAGGATGTCTAAGTAGATTGAGCATAGAAAGAAAAAGGAAGAAAATCTTGTTGTATCCCTGAAGAATAAGTTTGAAGAATGTGGTAGGTTGGTTCATAAAAATGATATGTTGAGAATGGATTTGGCACAATCCCAAAGCAATGAGCAAGAGCTTGAGAGAAAAATGTTAATACTAAGAGAAGATTTAATTGCTGCAAGTGAGTACAAAGAAAAATTCAAGATCAACTCAGCATGACTTGATGAGTTATTGAAGAGATAGAGGCAGATTGGAGATTCTAGTGGACTTGGATTTGAGCAAGGACAAAATTCTGGTACTTCTTATGAAGATCAAAACCATAAGGAATCGGTTACAAGACAATTCGATTCTTATAAATTGAATGGCAGATGTTTTTTTTGCAATAGATTTGGTCACATGGATAGGCAATGTAGAAATAGAGAAAATCAGAACCCTGATTCTGCTCTTGATAAATGTTCTAAATGCAATAAAATTGGTCATAAGACAAAATATTGCAGAATGAATGTAAAATGCTATGTTTGTGAAAAATTTGGACATATGGCTAATCAGTGCAGGTCAAGTAATTTCACTGGTTTTAGCAAAGAAATTCAAAAGAACAATGTTACATGTTATGCATGTAATGAAATTGGAAATATTGCTAAATTCTGTAGAAGCAAAAATCCACCGGTTAGTAATGGAAGATCAAATGAAAACTGAAAAGAGAAGGTTAGTGAAATCCTGCATGATCACACTTAGAGATGGGTTATGAAGACTGAAGAACAATCATCTGATGGGAATGTCCTGGTTACCTATTCGACAAAAGAGGCTGCTCCTACACTGACAGTGAGCTCATTCAGTAACTAAGGTAGATTCCTTAGGGATAGGCAAAATTCATTAAGATGTTGCATATTCCTTGGGAAGAGGTTCTTGAAGATGTTCTAGATGTTGGAGAGGATTATCCCGCATGGATATATCCTAAGTGAGATCTGATATCTTTCACCGATAGTCATTTATTTCAATAGAAGATAAGGGTTTTTATCAAAGGATAAAAGGTCAAATACACTTCATTGTTAATCACCCTGCATTTAGAGTGACTAATTGCGATCAGAGGCTATTCAAAGCCAATCAAATTTCTTCTTGAGCGATGACACTGATGTCTAGAAGAAATTGTTGAAGATTTTCACCGAGAGTTATCTAAAGGTATTTTTCTTGAAACATGGAAGCGGGATCATCTTATGTTCCTATTTTTATTGCAAATCCAACTGCAGTGGACGTTAAGGACCACCCCAGGCCAATTTTCAAGCAGTATCCACATGTTCCTACCAAGCAAGATTCGGTTGGAGCATTTTCTCGCATTTCAGAGGGAGTGGTGTATGTAGAAGATATTAGGGCATACATTCACTGTCATATAAAGGACTTAGGAACTTCAAAGATCAAGGGGATGTATATGAATGAACTAATGGGAGAATCTAGAAAGATTAAATCGACATATCAATAGATTGAAGATCTAGGGTTTACAGATATTTTGGATATTCCAAAGTTTGAGGATAAAATAATCAGATATGTATTGAGAAGGGTACATGGTGAATTCATATGGCTGGACAAACATTATAAAATTAGTAAGGAAGTCATCCAAGAAATTACTGGTTTGCCATTGGTAGGGAAACATTTGGATAATAAAGTGTCGAACGACTTCGTGAGGCTGATCACCGACACCACATCTAACAAGAGATCGATCAAAGTGAGCACTATCACTTACACCGACATCAAGTTTGGCAAAATGGTTATAGGATACAAGGTAACTTAGTCAAACCGACTGAATTCTATTTCCAGTTCATGTATTTTGGCTGCATATAAGATGATGAGAGAAAATGTAAAGTTAGATCTTTGCAGTTGGATTCTTGAAGAGTTATTGATCAGCTTAGGAAAGATTAAAGGTGAGAAGAAGGGCACCTTTGAGTATGGAAATTTGTTAGTTTTCTTGATATTATACTTTTTGAATGATACACCCGATTTTGGTATGAAGTAATGGGATTTTCACATCCCGGTAGAAAAACAATTAAAACAATCAATTGTTGGATTAGGAAGTCAAAGAGATGATAAGATATGGGGTTATTTCAAGGCTTTTCAAAAATCTATGAAGTGTAAGATAAGAATACCTGAGCATATAGTAGAGAAATACTCTACCGACATATGTTTCTATTAGGACCCGGAGGCAACTGAGAAGGGGGGTGAATTAGTTGTCTATTAATTTCAACCCAAATATAACTTAACCAAACTTAATGCATAATACTGGTAAACCAAACTTAATGTCGGTAGATAGTTTAATAGTTAATAACAATACCAGTAAAGTTTAATGCATGAAAGACAAATAACATCCACAGCACATAAAAGAGATATTTGTACATGGAAACTTTGTAAGGGGAAAAACCACAGTGGGAAACCTTACCCATAATCAGATGATACTACTGCAGATAGTATGTGTGTACAAATGGGGTCTACACATGCAGAAAGGTCAACTGCCTAGAGCTCATTTCTCAATCACAAAATGGGAGTCACACTGACTACAATTGGATGGTTAAATCCAATGATAATGTACTACTCAAAATAGTATCTTCATATGCTGTATTCAATACAGGTTAAGCTCTGATTGTCTTCTTCATACCTTCCTTGAATCTTCAAATTATGTCTGCGTGTATAGCTCTATTTATATTTGAATATACCTTATTATAATCCTTTTACACCTTCTTACATAATCTCACAAATGAGATCTTACATATGTACCAAAACCTAAAACCAAATGTGTAGGTCAGCTCACTAAGACTATTACAAATGAATAAATATGTGATGTATCATGTCAGCTCAATGCATTTACAATAATAACCAATCAATAAAACATCTCCATAACATGTCATGCTGATCTGGAATGGATAACACTTGTCGGTCCATAACCTAGGCCTATTTGTCGATAACAACAAATATGCAAACTCGATTAGACCAATAAAAAAAACACCAAAACTAAGTGTCCAAAAAATTTCTTCGACATAGCCAAGTAATCTCAAGATGATAACAAATCATCCTTAGTGCTGGTGAATAATATAACCTACTGGTGAACTAGATACCAATGAGTGTGCATGTCATTGAACATGCTGGTGAACATAACCAAAGATCTCGAGATGATAAGTGTTCCAAGTGTTGAAATCAATGACAAAACCAATGCAACATATCCATAATACCAACAATCTCCCCCTTTGGCATTGATGGCAATACAATATGGAAAAACCATCTAAGTGCCAAAGCAGAAATGCCAAAAACCAAAAACCAACAATCTCCCAAAGAGATCATTAACCAGAAATCAAAATACAGATACAAAGAGTAACAATCTTTCCCCCAATGAATAATTTCTCCCAAATGATAATGTGTTTTTCCATAGATATCTCTCCTCCTTTGACATCAAATTCCAAAGCAATACAAAACCAAATACAATCAGCTCATATAACTTATTACAACTACCAACTGTTATAACCAAATTTATCCCATCTACTCCCCTTGAGAAGTAGCTCTCCTTCATCAAAGCCAAAAAAAGATTTCTTTATTAATTCTGTTGATGTAATGCCATGCTCCAACTGTCTAAGTTTCTACTAGTGAGGGTATAACTCCAAGCTGCTCTCTTAGATATTCAAAAGTTTCCTTAGGCAAAGGCTTAGTAAAGATATCTACAATCTGTTCTTTAGTATTCGCATAAACCAATTTCACTTCTTTTGCTTCAACATTCTCTTTTAGAAAATTGAATTTGATAGAAACATGTTTAGTTTTAGAGTGAAATACCAAATTCTTTGATATATCAATTGCTGCCATATTATCACAGTAAATTGAATATAGAGTGAACCGTGTTTAGTTTTAGTTTTAGAGTGAAATACCAAATTCTTTGATATAGGTTCTTTCCATTTTACCTTTATGTCCTTCAAAATTTGTTTAATCCGTAATACTTGTGTAAAATTAGTTGCTGCTGCAACATATTCTGATTTTTCTATTGATAGTGATGTACAAATTTGTTTCTTGCTCAACCATAAAATTAGTCTACTACCAAGAAAAAATGCTCCTCTGGTGGTGCTTTTTCTGTCATCTACATATCTTGCCCAATTTGCATCTGTGTATGCACATAAATCAAAATTTTCATCTTTAGGATACCATAAACCAAGATTTGTTGTGCCTTGTAGGTACTGAAAAATCCTTTTTACTGCTGATTCATGATTTTCCTTAGGATTACTCTGAAATCTTGAAACAATACATACTGCATTCATAATATCAGGTCTTGTTTGTGTCAAATATAGTAAACCTCCAATCATAGATTTATATCTTGTCAGATTAGCAGTTGTTGATTCATCCTTCAGTGATAGTTTGTCAGTTGTAGTCATAGGAGTACTTACTGGTTTAGAATTTTCCATGCCAAATTTCTTAAGTAATTCCTTCAAGTACTTTGATTGATTTATGAATATACCTTTATCAGTCTGTGAAATCTGCAATCCTAAAAAGAATTATATCTCCCCAATCATAGACATTTCAAATTCTTCCTGCATCTTATTAGAAAAGTCTTTACACAATCCTTCTTCTTCTCCAAAAATGATATCATCAACAAAGACTTCAATAACCAAGATGTCATCATTAGTCACTTTGTAGTATAAGTTGCTATCAGTATAACCTTTAGTGTAACCAAGCTTCAAAAGATATTTGTCCAATCTAGCATACCAAGCTCTAGGAGCATGCTTCAATCCATATAAAGCTTTCCTTAACCTGCAAACCATATCTTTGTCATCTGTCAAAGAAAATCCATCAGGTTGTTCAATGTAAACTTCCTCTTCAAGATCACCATTCAGAAATGCACATTTAACATCCTTTTGATATAGTTTATATATTGTGTGCTGCAAAGGCTAAGAATAATCTGACTGCCTCAATTCTAGCTACCGGTGCAAAAGTTTCATTGTTATCAATTCCTTCTTTCTATGAATATCCCTTACACACTAGTCTTGCTTTGTTTATGATTACCTTACCATCATCATTAAGTTTATTTCTAAATACCCATTTTGTTCCAATTACATTTTTGTTTTTATGCTAGGGAACTAATGTCCATGTGTTATTCTTTTCAATTTGTTCTAATTCATCTTCCATAGCCTTAATCCAATGTTTATCTTCACATGCCTCATTAATAGTTTTTGGTTCAATTTGAGAAATTAGACATACCTCTTCATTTTGCAGTCTTCCCCTAGTGATAACACCTTGATACTTATTCCCAATTATCTGACATTTAGAGTGATTCAATCTTACATACCTGGGTGTATTTACTTGCTTCTGTTCTTCAGTCACTGTAGAATTCATAGATGATGCCGGTGTGACTGGATCAACATTATGTACCGGTGTACTCATTGTAGGTTCATTTGTGATTATCTCAACTACCGGTTCAGAGTCCATAGACCTTGAATTACCTCTAAACTGTTCATCAATCTTCACATTTGCACTCTCAATGATTTTATGCAATCTCTTGTTAAAACATCTATATGTCTTTCTCTTAGATGAATAACCAAGAAATATTCCTTGATCACTTCTAGGATCAAATTTGCCAATATAATTATCTCTCCTAATATAACATTTTCTTCCAAATATTCTGAAATATTTAAGAGTAGGAGTATTACCAAACCATAGTTCATTGGGGGTCTTACCAGTTTCACCTTTGATGTGAATTTTGTTTAATGTATAAACAGTTGTATTGACTACTTCTCTCCAATACACATGAGGTAGGTTTTCTTCTGATATCATGCTTCTAGCTACATCTAAAATAGTTTTGTTCTTCCTTTCCACAACTCCATTTTGCTAGGGTGTCTGAGGTGCTGATAATTGTCTTCTGATTCCATTCTCTTCATAGAATGTATTAAATTCCTTATATGTGAATTCACCTCCTTGATCTGATCTCAAACATTTGATTTTCTTACCAGTTTCATTCTCTACCATTACCTTGAATAGTTTGAATTTCCCAAAAGCTTCTGATTTCTCCCTGAGAAAAGTAACCCAACACATTCTAGAATAATCATCAATGATTAGCATAAAATATCTATCTCCTTGTAAACTTCTAGTTCTTGCTGGACCATATAAATCAGTATGAATTAAGTCAAGAACATTATTAGATTTTTTTGGAATACACTTAAAAGTTTCTCTAACTTTCTTTCCAAATTGACATTCCTTACAAACTGGATTGTGAGGTTTAACAATCTTAGGTAAATCCCTTACTGCCTTAGTTGTACTAATTTTTACAATGCAATCAAAATTTACATGACAAAGTCTTTTATGCCATAACCAACTTTCATCAATATGTACAATCAAGCATGTCTTCTCATTGTGATTCAAATGAAAGATATTACCTCTAGTCTGATTACTAGTTGCAATTTCCAAACCAGTTCTATTCATGATTTTGCATTTACCATTCTTCAATTGTAACTAAAATCCCTTTTCAACTAATTGACCAACACTCAAAATATTATGCTTCAAACCTTCAACATAATAAACGTTGTCAGTATTGTGCTTACCATCAAAAGATATAGTGCCTTTTCCTCTGATCAAGCAAACTTTATCATCCCCAAATCTTACTAGACCTCCATTGTATTCCTAAAAAAGTTAAGAATTTACTTTTATCACCAGTCATATGATGTGAACATCCAGAATCAATAATCCATTCATCCTTTTCTTCAATTTTTGTTGTCAGGGCTTGCTATATCGGTTGAATAGTAGGTGCCCATTGATCTTTTGTTATTGCAACAAAAGCCCATCCATTGTCTGTCAATTCCTCATCAGAATCATTAGTAACTCCTTCATCAACATAGTAACATGTTTTGTCTCTATTCTTCTTAAATCTGTATCTCTAATATTCAGGGTTAGGCTTATATGTTCTTTTAGCTTATTCTTTCAATCTTGCATGTCTATCAGGACACCTAGATGCCATATGACCAAATTTATTGTAGTTAAAACATTTAAATGGTGCTTTACCTTCATACTTACTTTCAACTGGACCTTTAGGCATTTTCCTTGCAAACAGTGCTTCAAGCTCTTCAAGTTCTTCATTCTCTCTTTTGTTTTCTTCAAGTTCTCTAGCGTAGAGTGCTTTCCAATCAGATTTTTCAGATGATGTTGATGATGCTACAGATGATGAAGCTTTGAAAGCCAAATCTGTCTTAATTGTAGCAACATGACCAAATTCCTCAAGTTCAAAAGCTGAAAGTTTTCCAACCAAAGTATCTCTAGATACTGATCTATTAGGCATTGTTCTCAATTCATTAATAGAAGTTACTTTAATTTTGTATGCCGGTGGCAATACTCTTAAAACTTTAGAAACAATTTCATCTTCACTTAAGGATCCTCCACAACATTGTATACCCAAAATAATTTCATTAACTCTTTCCATAAAAGCAGAAATCCTTTCATCTTCTTCCATTTTCAAATTTTCATGCCTGACCCAAAAGCATTCCACTTTTGCAGTTTTGACAGTGGTATCACCTTCATTCAATGTCTCCAATTTATGGCAAATAGCTTTAGCAATAGATTGGTCTAATAATCTCATGGTTTGCTGATCTGAAAATGCGCTCAAAAGTGCTTCTCTTGCTTTCCAATCATTCTCCTGATCTTTAGCCAAGGTTGGTAGATTAGGCTGACTCTATGTAGGACCAACATAGCCATTCTTTGTAACATCCCATATGTCTCTTCCAATGCATTTCAGATGTGTCTCCATTTTGATCTTCTATATAGCATAGTTAGTTCCATCAAGATTTGGATTGTCCTTCCTAAAATAGTTAGTTGCCATAGAATCTCCTCAAGCTATTAAACTTCTGCAAAAAGAGGACTTAGATCTGATACCAATTGTTAGGACCCAGAGGCAACTGAGAGGGGGGGGTCGTGAATTAGTTGTCTATTAATTTCAACCCAAATATAACTTAACCAAACTTAGTGCATAATACCGGTAAACCAAACTTAATGTCAGTAGACAGTTTAATAGTTAATAACAGTACTGGTAAAGTTTAATGCATGAAAGACAAATAACATGCACAACACATAACACAGATATTTGTACATGGAAACCCTGTCAAGGGAAAAACCACAGTGGGAAACCTTACCCATAATTAGGTGATACTACTGCAGATAGTATGTGTGCACAAATGGGGTCTGCACATGCAGAAAGGCCAGCTGCCTAGAGCTCACTTCTTAATCACAAAATGGGAGTCACACTGACTACAATTGGATGGTTAAATCTAATGATAATGTACTACTCAAAATAGCATCTTCATATGTTGGATTCAGTATCGATTAAGCTCTGATTATCTTCTTCATACCTTGAATCTTCAAATGATGTCTGTGTGTATAGCTCTACTTATCTTCATATATACCTTATTATAATCCTTTTAAACCTTCTTACATAATCTCACAAATGAGATCTTACATATATACCAAAACCTAAGACCAAATGTGTAGGTTGGCTCACTAAGAATATTACAATTAAATCAATTAAAAATGAATCAATATGTAATGCATCATGTAGGCTCAATGCATTTACAATAATAACCAATCAATAAAACATCTCCATAACATGTCGTGCTAATCTGGAATAGATAATGCTTGTCGGTCCATAACCTAGACCTATTTGCCAGTAACAATAAATATGCAAAATCGATTAGACCAATAACCAAATCACCAAAACAAAGTGTCCAAACAATGTCTTCAACATAACCAAGTAATCTCCAGATGATAATAGATCATCCTCAATGCTAGTGAACAATATAATTTGATGGTGAACTAGATACTAGTGACTGTGCGTAAGTCATTGAACATACCGATGAAAATAACCAAAGATCTCCAGATGATAAGTGTTCCAGTTGTTGATAAGTGTTGACATCAATGACAAAACCAATGCAACACATGTATAATACTAATAGTTTCATGGTTAAGAAGGATGTGAATCTCATGGAGGTAGTTAAGCCCCAAAATATTTGGATAGAGGAAGTGGGCTATGAGGTAGATGCATTAATCCTTGATGCCTATGCAAAAATTTTGATTGATGCAGAAATTCACGAGGCAGAGAAGCCTTGTGAAAATGCACAACAGAAGACTCTAGAGGTTGAAACAAAGTTCAACCAGAAGACAAGGGAAAAACAAGAAGGAAAAGCAAGCAAATTTGTATAGGAGGTCTCAAAGGACATAAAGGCAATTATTAATGATTTCCTAGAGAAAGGGAGAAAGAGGAAGGATCTGGTAGTTCATATTGAACCTCTTACTGTAGATTTTGAATCAGAGGATAACACTCTGTTAGCATTCAAGAGGGTTATTAGGAAGAAACCGGAAGAACCCAAGGTCAAAGAAAAGAAGAAACTGGTTAGACAGGTCACAATCAAGTTATCGGCTTAGAAGAAACCACATAAGGTTACACTTACAACTGCATCCAGTACTGCCAAGAGGAGAAAGAGGAGTGACATTGGTTTGGCAATTGAAACTGGTAATGTAACTATCATACCACCCAAAACATGTGTAGAAATTGTTGATGAAATAACTAAAGATGGCATGTTGAAGAATGTTAAGTTTTATTATGACAAATTAGAGGTTGATGAACAGAGAGAGGTAGAGGAAGCAAGCCTGTTATACTTAGATATTTACAAGAATGCCTTAATAGAGATAGAAAATCAAATATTGGCTGAGTTATAACTCTAGATGAAATTCATAAGATAATTGAGGCTGCAGATAGAAAGGTTTTGAATAGAAAACACATGATAACTAGCCTGATGCTAGGGAGAATGAATGAAATGATAAAGGAAAATCAGAAAGCTTGGATTAAATTTTTGGGAGATCACAGTGGATTCTTTACTTCAGCGAAGACCAAGATCAACACTATAGATACCCTAGTTGAAGGGAAAGGAAAAGGTATTATGGGTATTCCACCCTCAGTTTTGAAAAATATTAAGATAGTGGAAATTGAGCCACCGGTAAACACAAATGCACAGACAAATACTAAAACACCGGTTAATACTGAGAACATTATACATGATACTAACATTGAGGACAATTGTCCTCTGGATACTAATGTACAGGTTGAGAATATTGATCCTAGAGAAGAACCAAAAGTTACGCAGACTACATGAAGTGGTGAAGCGACCAGTGCAAGTGAGGAGGTAATAAAGGATAAACCATCATAGAAAACAAGGGAATCTGATAGGGTACTAGTTGTGAGCCCATCATTATTGACAATTGACACTTCTCTAGTAGAAAAGAAAACCATCATAAAGATGAGTCCCACAGAACTGATAAAGGAGGGATCCATAGACAACAGAGCCCATATCAAAAGGCTTTCAATTATTACAACAGATCTCTAATTGACAAGCACTTTAAAGATTCACTCGAGCTAACAGAGCTGCTTTTGATCAGATTATTTAGACAGAGAAGAAAAAGATTAAGGAGAAGTTAATTCTAATTGAAAATTGTTTGAAACAATGGACAAACATATACAAGGTATGGTACAATACTGATATACTTACAACAAGTGTAGAGAAAAAGATAAAAGAGATACAGGAGAAAATTGCTAGTATTGCCAACTCTTTTGATGGATTAATTTCATTGGCAACATCAATTGATGGTCAAATTTTGACTTTGGAGAACTAAATTTTTGCTCTTGAAAAGGAAAGAGATAAAATCATTTAGAGAGCCAGAAGTCTAAGAGGTTTAGTGAGTCCAAGATTGGACTCACTCTGTTTACAAAAGAAGGAATGCATAGATATGCTGGGAAAGGCCACACTGACATAGGTCAATGAGAAATAATCTTTTTCATATTTATTGAGTAGACTTTTATCTATTTCCAACAAATTCAAAACCAGCTAGGATACTTTTGTGGAATTACTAGAGAAATCTTATCCGGAAATCTTGAAACTAGTCAAGCTCTGGTAAGACATTTTTGGAGGTATTTAGTGTACACTACTTATTCTTTGATAATTTTTTTTGGGCATTGATGTCAAAGTGGGAGTATTATAGATGTGAAAAATATTGTGAAAAAGGATAAAAGGGTTGCATACATTAGGGGGACTAACAAAGTTTTTGGAATTTTGGAGATATGGAGTATTTTGCATATGAAGCAAGATGATTGTGAATTAGCCGACCGAAAGGCAAGGGGTCTAATCATGCTATGTCTTGCTGATTCTGTTTTGTTAAACATCCATGAAGAGAAAACTGCACATCTTCTCTGGAATATGTTGGGAGATATTTATCAAGGCAAGTCTTTGGTGAATAAACGTTTCTTGAGGAAGAAGTTGTACTCTCTAAAGATGGATGCAGGAACACCATTCACAGACCACTTGAATGCATTCAACATGGTTCTTGCATAGTTAACTTCTATTGGTATGTCCATTCAGGAAGAAGAACATTGCATGCTACTATTATGTTCATTACCTGACTCTTGGGATCACTTTGATGGCTATCGGTAGTACTACGACCTAGTTTAAGATGGATACTGTGGTTAATACTCTCTTGTCAAAAGAAATGACAAAGAAGTCTTCTGAAATGACAAAAGATGAACTCTCTGTTTGAGGTAGACCAAAGGACAAAGACAAGAAGAAAGGAAAGAAGTCCAAGTCCAAGTCTCAAGAGAGATCAAAATCTCCAGGCAAGAAGTCAAAGGTGAAGTGCTGGAACTGTGTGTAAAAAGGGCATATTAAAAAGGATTGCAAGGAGGACAAGAAGAATAAGAAGAAGTATTCTAACACTAAATCTTCTCAAAGTGATGCCGATGCATTTGTAGCAGCCCTGGCAGTGCCTACCTCAGATGACACTTGGTTAGTAGATTCTAGTGCATCTTTTCACATGACCTCCCACAAGGAGTAGTTCTTGATGTATGAACTGTATGCTGGTGGAAAGGTATGCTTGGCTAGTGATTCTATGTTGGAGATTGTAGGGAGAGGCAAAATTAAAATTCAATTCCCAGATGGTAGAGTGAAGGGTATCAATGGAGTTCTTCATATACCAAGTCTAGCAAGAAACCTTCTCTCTGTAAGTAAACTTAATGATGTTGGAGTACAAGTTACATTTGTATCTGGTGGTTGCAAGATGGCTAGGGGTTCCATTGTATTGGCAAAGGGTGATTGCATTGGTACACTATATAAGTTAAATGCGAAACCTATATGTTGTAATGTAACCTTTGTAAGGTCTGTTAAGACAACTATAATGATGCATAATGCTAATTCATTGGAAGCTAAACTTCCTACTGAGAAAACAATGCTCTAGCATAATAGGCTAGGCCACATAGGTGAAAAAGGTTTAAAATATTTGAGGAATAAGAATCTGGTTGAAGGTCTGGATGATTGTAGTTTTGAGTTCTATTTCTGCAAAAACTGCATATATGGAAATCATAACCGTGTTCAATTTTTTTCCAGTTCTCATAAATCTTTTGACATTCTGGATTATATACACTCTGATGTGTTTGGTGTAGGGGATGTTCCTTCTTTGTCTAAGTCTAAGTACAATGTATCTTTTGTAGATAAATATTCAAGAAGGGTATTTGTGTACTTTCTTAAAAGTAAATCAGAAGTGTTCAGTCAGTTTAAGGAGTTTAAGAACCTTGTTGAAACTTAGACTGGGAGAAGGATTAAATGTTTAAGAACAGACAATGCTGGTGAATACTATAGTGCGGATTTTGACAAGTACTATGTTGATCATGGAATTAAGAGACATAAGACTGTACCTTATACTCCACAACAAAATGGAGTTGTGGAAAGGTTGAATTGGTCTCTAATGGAGAAAGCAAGAAGCATGTTGAGAGGAGCTGGGCTGGAACAAAAATTCTAGTCTGAAGCAATTGCTATAGCATGTTACCTATTGAATCGTTCTCCTACTTAAGCTTTGGTTGACAAAACACCTATGGAAGCATGGTCTGCTAAGAAACCTTCTTTAAGGCACGCTCATGTTTTTGGTGCAGAGGCATATGCTCATGTGCCTGATATTTATACATCTAAGATGGATAACAAAGTTGTGAAATGTATCTTCATTGGCTATGGAGTTGGTGTGAAAGAATACAAACTTTGGAATCCAGTGCGTGGCAAGGTTATGAACAACAAAAGTGTAATTTTTCATTGAAATTCCTCCAGCTAAGGAAGAATCTCCAGAGATACTTGAAGCTAAGGAGAGTTCAAGCAGTTCAAGTAGTTCTGAAGAAGAACATTATGATGAGCCTTTTGTTGAACCTCAAGAAGCCTCAACAACAGAGTTGAGAAGATCTACTCGAGAGAGGTGACAACCTAATAGGTATACACCTAATAAGTACAATCACTCTATGTTGAATGTTAATTGCTCTTATGCTTTACTTATAGATACTGATGAGCCTAGGACTGCCAAAGAAGCTATTAAGATGCCTAATTCAGATTCTTGGTTGGGAGCCATGAATGATGAAATGTCATCACTAGATAAAAATGGAACTTGGGATTTGGTACCATTGCTTAAAGGTAGAAAGCCTCTAGGCTACAAGTGGGTATTCAAAAACAAGTATGGTCTAGATGGAAACATTAAAAAGTACCAAGAAAGATTGGTTGCAAAGGGGTATTCTCAAAAGGAAGGTATTGACTATGGAGAGATCTTTTCTCCTATGGCTAAGCTGACATCTATCAGATTTCTCTTGTCACTTACAATAGCATATGATAGGGAGATAGAGCAGATGGATGTGAAGAAATCATTTCTTCATGGTGATCTTGAAGAAGAGATTTATATGTCTCAGCTTGAGCACTTTGTGAAAAAAGGTAAATAACACTTGGTTTGCAAACTCAAGAAGTCTCTGTATGGTTTGAATCAGTCTCCCATAATGTGTTATCCAAAGTGTGATACATTTATTTTGTCTTTGGGATTTGTGAGATCAAAAGTTGATCATTGTGTTTAATAAAAAAATGAAGGTGATAAGATTCTTATCATAGCTTTGTGTGTAGACGACATGTTGTTCATAGGAAATACAAAAGGTATGATCTCAGATTTAAAATCTTAGTTATCTATGAAATTTGAAATGAAGGACTTGGGAGCAGCAAATTACATTCTGGGAATGGAGATCAAAAGGGATAGATCTAAGAGGAAACTTTGGCTCAGCCAAAGAAAGTATATAACCAATGTTCTTCATAGGTTTCATATGTCTAACTGTAAATCACAGGTTGTTCCCAACTTGTAGGGAAGTAAGTTGTCTGGGCTTGACAATCTAAAATCTCCAAAAGAGATAGAAGACATTAAAGGTGTACCTTATGCAAGTGCTATTGGCAGTTTGATGTATGTTATGGTCTATACAAGACCAAACATTGCCCAACCAGTGGGAGTACTTAGCAGATTTATGTTGAATCCAGGAAGGCCACATTGGGATGCTGTAAAGAGGGTGTTTAGATATCTGAAGGGAACTTTAGATTTTTCTTTATGCTATCAAGGTCATTCGGATGATTCAAATAAAACTCTTAGTGTATGTGGTTTTGTGGATTCTGATTGGGTAGGAGACATAAACAGTAGAAGATCCACCGGTGGATATGTTTTTATCATGAATGGTGGAGCAATTAGTTGGATGAGCAATCGGCAATTTGTAGTCGCTTTGTCCACTATAGAGGCAGAATACATGGTAGCCACACATGCTTGTAAACAAGTTGTCTGGCTTAGGAATTTGAGTTTTGATGCAGGGTAGGTTGAAATTTGGAGTGACAGTTAGAGTGCCATATGTTTGGCAAAGAATCCTACTTTCCCTGCCAGATCGAAGCATATTGATGTTCAATATCACATTGTTCGTGACATGGTGGAAGATGGAAAAGTTTATCTTTCCAAGGTAGACACTCTGGAAAATGTTGCAGATGCCTTGACGAAACCGGTGAGCACTCACAAGTTCAGGAGGTGTTCTAATTCTATGGGTCTTGATACCCATGATTCTCAGTAATGTCTAAAATGGGAATCAATCCAGTAAATTCCTCACAAGTGGGAGTTTGTTAGAAATATATTCCTTGAATTAACTTGACCTATGTTTAGATTGATTAGAGTAACCTATCATGTTTCAATAGTTGTCGATGAGATTCTTGTTGATGGGCCGATGGAATCTTTTTCCTATGATTAGTTAACAAGTGATCAAGTCTGAGATGATCCAATGACTGTCGCTATACCACATGATGGAGATGCATGAACGTTATTTATCATGGCTTGGCGACCAAGTGGTGGGACCCGACAAAAGAGCAACTCAGATGGGTTAACGAGTGAGCAAGTCCGAGATGATTGGATGATTGTCGCTATATAGCTATGGAAAGATGCACGAAGTCTATCCTCTATGACTTGGTGACCATGGTGGGATCTAAAAAGAGAGAAAATCAGATGAGATAACTCATGAGCAAGTCTGGGATGAGCAGATGATTGTTGCTATACCGCTATGGTAAGATGCACGAAGTTTATCCTTTGCAACTTGGCGACCAAGGTGGGGCCCGACAAAGAAGAGCTTCATTCTGAGCCGGGTGGTTTGTGAGGTTGCGCTAAGGTGGCAAAGTAGGGACCCTAAAGCCAATTAGGGGGTGCCATGTGGTGATGCACAAAAAGAGAGATCTAGCAGATCATGGAAGATCAGACGATCAGGATAGCTATTTGGTTGTCTTGCTAATGACCCGATGAAATTGCCTTCAGTGATCAGGGTATTATTGAAGATTGGGAGAACCGGTTGTTTGCTACACCGATACCTGATGAGGTTGCCTTTGGGTGATCAGGTTGATATCAGTTCCAAAAGATAAACACTTGGACACTGAAGATGGTTCTGTCGGTGTATATGAATACAAACTGACCTGACTTCCTAGTGCATGTGGGATATTGTGTTTTCTCATGAATGAAGACTGATGCAGATGGTTAGAATTCAAACCATTGGTGCAGTTGCTCAGATGAACTATTGACAATTTGGTATATGAAGCCATTGGATAACTATGTTGTTGTGATTGAGATCCATGAGTTGATTGTAGTGTCCTCATTAGAATCTGAGAACCAATGCCTGTAGTAGCAAACTGAAACTTTATTTTAAATTCATTTATTGAAATAAAGTGTTTGAACTATTTGTGGTGGGTTTTTTGCTGAAAGGGTTTTCCCACGTAATTCTTGGTGTTTTGTCTCTGTGTTGATTCTATGTGTTTTGTCTATGTTATTCTTAACATTCTGTAAAAGTTTTAAACTACATTCTTGCATTATTTTCCCTGTTAATTGACATTAGGAAGGCATTTCCGCACTGTGCTTTCCTTACATGATGGGCCCCTGAAACCCATTACAACATTAGATCAAAAGATAGCCATTAAAGAACAATGAAAAAGAAAGAGACAACAAACATAGAAAAGACATCTGACTAGCAAACAAAAAGCCAGCATTAGAAAGACAACAAAAAGGACCAAGAGATAAAATTCCAAGGCTAGGTAAAGTTCTTAAGTAGCTTGGTAGCTTCTAGCTCCAGTTATTCCATGTTCTCAGTAGTCCACTTAATTTCCTCAATCTCTCTACTTTGGCTTTTCTTTTTTCTACTGCTCATGCGACTTCTTCTACCATGACCGGTCTCCTTATCTTTAGGGGTGTCTTCCTTCACCTTAGTGGCATCCCCAGAGGCCTTTTCCCCTTGATCACTATCAAGCTTGTTGATAAGAACCTTAATACTTTCAGAGATGGCCTTTAAGATCTTATGATGAAAATGTATTGCACTATGAATAAGGAAAAGAAGACTATTCACCATCAATCAAATCATCATCATATCATTTCAATTCATACCAATTATTTTTGATCTCATCATGTTGATTATCTCTTCAGATCATTCTCTCATCAAGCATTTTCCTTCTTGAATCAATCTTTTCAATTCTTTCCAATCTTTCATTTTGTTTAATAAAATGATCTCTCTCATCACTTAATTTAATCTTTTCATCTATAATTATTTCATTTCCTCACATCAACTATTCTATCTATCAATCAATTATTCTTCACCTTCATCATATTTTATCATTCATCCAAATTTTATCAATATTTGTCTTATATAGGATGTATCCTTCTTGAAAATAGACATTTTTTATCATTTGTGTCTTATACAGGATGTGTCCTTCTTGAAACTAGACTTTATCAAAATCCTATCAATCTCATCAATCTACAAATCATTCTAACTATTTCTTTCCTCTAATCAAACTCATTCCTGTCACCAAGTTAATCATTCCTCCATCTCTCATCTAACATTCTTCTTATTTTGAGAGATCATCCATGTCTTCATTGCACAAACAATCTCTTGAGGGGACATATTTATACCCTAAGTGTCACCGGGGCATACAGGGGCAGTTTTATTTTTGTTTTCTTTGAAACAACATCATTTTGATATTGTGCCAAAGAGGGGAAAATGTAAACACCTAAAAATGTCTCATTAATTCTACACTAATTATTCATCTATTTAATTAAGTAATTCTATAATTATTTAATTAATTATAATTTATTCCTTAATTAAATAATCTTTTTTATTTAATTAGTTCAATTTCCTATGTTTAAATAATTTCATTTAAATTATTTAAATTAATTAATTAAATTCCTCCAAATTTCCCAAATTATAATTCCTATTAATTCCATCTAATTTCATTTCATATTTCCCCTAATTCGAATTTCTCTTAATTTCATCTAATTCCACATTTCCACATTCACATTTCCCCAAGTCTGAATTTCAGTTAATTTCATGTGCATTTCAGCATTCAAATGATGAAATTCAAATCCAAATTAAAAATGAAAATTAAATTCAATTTCAAATTCCTATAGCACATGTTAAATCAGAATTGATTGATCAAATCAGTTGTCTAATCAGTTAACTCCGTTAACTCATCAATCATCTTTTTTTAACTCAAAATTAGCTTTTTATGACGAATCCATTAATTTAGTCATCTCCCTAGTCTATTCAGTTCATTGATCCATCAAATGAGTTTACTAGCCAATATATTGAGTTCACTCTCCAATCAATCTTGTTAATAGATCAATCTATTGTGTTAACAAATCAATCATGACTAGTTCACTGATCAATCAATTTTAGTTATCTATCAATCAACACTTGAGTTCTATTTCTTAGCCCCTTTGTGTTGAAAATCTATAAATTCAAAATCATCTCCTCATCACGCTAGAATCATAAAATCAGAGTCTTCAAAATATTTTTATGTAGGAAATTGGTGCAATACCTGAGAGCCACCAACCACTCAAATTGGAAAAGCACAATGGAAGCAAAGATGTAGAATTAGGGAGTTTTTATTTGAATTCATTTCTCATTTCTTGTATTGATTTTAATTGATTATGTTTGATGTTTGCTAATTAGTTGAGAATTGGTGATTCATTCTGATTTTCTAATTTGCTTAATAACACATGACATTCAAGCATAGAAACACCTATTTTACATGACAATACCACTTATTTATACATTTCATCAACCTTGATAACAAGGTCGGCTAAACCCTCAACTCACAATTACAAAATTACATCACATGATAAAAATATCGACCACTAGACCAATATAATGATATACATGACATAACATGGACCTAAACAAAATCTCTAAATATGTAACACTGCCAGAAATCACACCAAGATCAACCACAACATGCTACACCACTAGAAAAACCATATAACATGAAGAACATCACCAGATTAGAAAAATAACCAAGAAATTGCACAATGATCAAAGAAGATCATCAAAACAAATAGGACATAATTAGTAAACACTAGAAAGCACTTTAGAATCATCAGCAACAGCTGCACCAACACCACTTATCAAATCTTCATCGATCAACATCTAAACCTTGACAACACTCAAACAACAACAACTGTCATGACAAAAATATAACTTGTGGAGCACCAAATTATGAAACATCTAAAATGAAGATACACAAGACCATCCCAAACAATCTCCCAAAGATGCAGGTCAAGATATGATCACATTAGAATATACCGAAGGAAATACTGAATTCTGCAAGGCACTGATTAAAAAAAAAAAACTACAACACCGGATCATATGCTATGATTAATTAAGCTTCCCAGATCACCAAAACAAATTCATAAGTATATATAGATATTATAAATGCTCCATACACCAAACCATACATCCAATAAACCAATCTGCAATCACCAAAACAAGAATATGTTGACACCAATGACAACAACATATCCTAGTAGTAGCAATGTCTAACAATCTCCCTATCTTCTTGGAACTTGTCTTTTATCAACCATGTTGACCAATTGAGTATGATACTTTAGCACACTATAGGGACGTTCACACCCCATGCTAGAATCCCATGAATCTTTCATTTCGCAGGTGGCCATTTGAGCATTATGCCTCGCCTGGAAGAGTTCATAATACGTCTATCCACGACCACCTACATTAGGATTCCTTCCAGCACCTGTATCATTTGCATTTTGACATTCTTAAAGGACTTCTTGATCATTTTGTGACTTCTTGAGCTCTTGGCATCCAATCCTTCATCTCTCATAGGTTTTTCAAGCATTGAAAGACTGCCATTGTCATAGCATCTTATAAAGTTTGTGGTGTTTCTCAAGTGTTGGAGAGGAGTTCTTTCTTTTCATTTATTGGCAAATCTATCATTTCTATCTAGTTTATCTACTATGTTTCTTGTTTGCATTTATATTTATCATATATTTCTCCATTGTTGCTATTATCTAGGTTATCTGTGGAGGTGTAAATACTGAAATGGGAGTCTGATTGACATAGATCTATAAACACAACCCCCAAGTTTTCCCTTCTTGTTTGTGTGTAGGTTTATATTCTTGGGAAGGTAATCATATTCTGAGAGGCTTCAATCATGGACCGATTGTGACCTTCCCTCATTCACTCTTTTCTCACCTTATTTTAGTACTTCATATTTAGTACCTTTATCTTAGCTTGTCATTTAATTTGTTTACTTAATAACATAGTTGAATCTATCAAATCTATATGATCTTTGTACTTCGTTCTTATAGGATGATAGTGTGTCACGTTGGTGTCTCATTTCCATGCACTTGTCCTCAAGACAAAGTCTTAGAAAGGTCGTTCAAGAACTCTATTTGTTAGTCATTTGTCATATTTTGTACTTAATTTTGCATTTTCATCCCTTGGCTCACCTTTAGCACTTGTTTAAGTGAGGTAGAGAAAAGGTAGGTTTGTCCCCTAAGGTTCATCACCTTGAGGGTGAAAAATCACATCCTCTACACTTTCCATTTTGGAATGATTCAAGTAAATAACCAAAACCCAATTCCTAATTGTTTGCCCTTCTTCTCTTTTAGTCATCAAGAGTCATGGATGTACATTAAACCTTCCACCCTCAAAGAGGTTAAGGTGATCCTTGAATCTCGATTCATGATCTTCTTCCATCCATTCACCAAGACTTTTCATGGTTGAGGTTCAGTCTTCCCCTATAACCATTCTAATTGTGGGAGGGTTATAGATGAATCCCGATGCCAAATCACGAATCCCTCATGCATCTCTTTCACCCTCTCAACCTTTGAACTTTAGGAGTCCCCTTCTTTGTTGTCACTTTGTAGCGATGGATTTCTTAGGCATAATTATAGATCCTCAATGCTCATCACTACTCAAGTGTGGCATGAACAACACTCATCAACTTAAATTCTCCACAAACTCCTTCAAATTGCTCATTTTAATTTATGGAGCTATAGGGGTGCATTTAATGTTATTTATAATGCCATCAATTGGGGGTTAAAACCAAGATTATTTATTACTTCTTGATGGCCTCCACATCAAATCTACATGCTTAGACTATCAATTTTTAGGTGAAATTCCTTCTAAATGTATGATTTTCAATAAAATTATCTTGTTAAGGCATGGAGAGGGCTTTCATCATGTATTCTTAGTCTGATCTAGCCACCCTCATGTCTCATCTTCCTCACATTTCACTAAACATGCAATTTGGCATGAATCCTATGGTTTCCCCTCCTTTATGTAGTTTTCTTCTTTATGATCAAATTATTATTATAGGTTGTGAAGACTCATTGTAATGGGTTATTTCCTAACTTTTTCATTAATCCTTTTTTTCTATCACTTCTCCTGTATAATTGTAAAGTTTTCTTTGATATTTTCAACTGTAAGTTCACTATTCAACCTTTAAATGAATGTAAATTATCATTATTTCCTTCCTTTGACTTGCGTATGTTGTGTTTGCATTCTTACCTTCATTTTGACTATGCATTTCATTACCTTTCTTACCTATATGTTGTGCTAAATTCATTTCTGAATGTTTCTTATGGAGAATATTCTTCTCTTTCACTATTCTTATACCCTCATCTCAATATTAATGCTCAAGGGTCAATGTGAACCAAAAATTGTGCATCCTAATGGTGTTTAAGTTGATCAATTGTGCCATTTTGAGGTAGGGAGAGAGATATTTTTTATCTTGGTTTATCACATCCCTTTCATCTCTACATTTTTCGTCTCCCTTTTCCTCTTGCAAAGATATTATAATAGGATTATAAGTAGTAGTTTGAAGTATTGGATTGGTTCCACACCTACATCTTGATCAAAAAGGAATTTATCCCTTTTCTGGGGATTAGACCTCCTTGTGCAAGGCCCCACACTTTGGGGTCTTTTTCATTGTTTCATTAGCATGCTAGATCCAATCCAACATGGTGCAACTTCCTATGACAATAGCTTCTATCATGCCTAATGATATTGATTTAAAATTATTTTCAAATATTCATGCTAGGAAAGAAGTGTTGAAATTAATATTTTGACCTTGAAGAGGTTTTTTCTTTCAAGCACTTAGCAACTCTTCTCACAAATTTGGTCTCTTTTTCTATACTTATCATTGATTTAATGCCTAAAACTCAAATCAGGGTATCTTATAGAGGTAAGTTTCAGTATTCAAATCTTTCATCTTCAAATTTTAGAAGAGAAAGAGTTAGATCTTCATTGTCACGAATTATGGGAATCAAATTTGTAATCACTTTGGCCCTAAATCTCAATCTACTCCTCCATTCAATAGGCCTTTGTTATCTAGAACTCCCACTACTCAATTAAATATAACATTATTCAACATGTTTCTCCTTAGACATTAGGTTTTTATTACCTTCAATGAAGGTAGTACCCTCATTCTAGCACAAAAAAATGATATACTAGTGACTATATTGAAAAGCATACCATATTTCATTGGTGAGGCAACCACTACTCCCATAGAGCACATTAAAGATATTGCTAATATTTTCTTTATTCATAATGTTAACAGTGATTTTTTTTTTGTTATACTCTTAGTCACATCCTTAAAAGTGAAATCCTTGTAGTGGTAAAGAGGGTTGTAGCCAAATTACATTCACAATTAGGATGAGTTGGAGTAGAAGTTATAAGAGAAATTTGAGGACCACAAGAATTCATGGGAGACTTCAGTTTCATATTTGAAAAGACATGGGATAGAATCCCTCCTCTAATGAATCCATCTCTTAATCATGCGTTCTATAGTATCTAACAACACTCAACAATGATTTAGTTGTTATGATACAATCAATAGGTGGAGTTACTCTATAAAATGCATATGAAATTTCCATAAAGGGAAAAAATGCTCAATTCAAGCTAGGAAAATATCTCCAAGACCATCAATGCCTCTATTTTCATAAGCTCCTACTCAACACTCCATTTTGGCTACTATCCCAGTTTTATCTATAAATCATCAATCTACATCTGTTTCATCCTCAAATGACCTATATGAGGTTAAGCCTCTATTATAGAACATTTAAAATGAATTAGTGACCATAAAAAGGTATAAATATCAAAATAGTAGGCCTTCCTAGACTATTCCAATGAACCACACACACTAACACATATTCCAAAGTTAGCAACAAATGAAACATGTACATGAATAAAGAAAGTGTGCCAACCAGTCAGCCCAAAAACATTCACCAATGCATAAAACATAATATGGATTTACACAAACCATGATGAGACCCATATCAATATCCAAACTCAACTACCAAAGTATATCTAGACCAAAAAAATATAATCTAGATAAGATACGCTACCATAATTAGTCAGAAACTAGAACAACTAACAACATAGAACTCAAAACACCATAAATTCACTTGCTAATAAAACATGAATAGAAATTGAACTAGAACACTGCAAAAACTAAATGAACATATTCTCCAAGTCACAACACTAAAAAAAACAAATATTAAAGAACCACCAAGAATTCTTTGAACCAAGTCTAATAGACACCCCACTATGAGAAACAAAAAAAAGTAACTCTACCATCCGAGAAATAAAGGACCTTTAAAATTGATAGTATAATGTACATAGATCCTAAATATTGTATCTAGAACCACATTCCATAATCTTTACATACCCGAGGAATGCAAATCATTCTTCCACTAAGACATTAAATACTCTTTCTTACATAAACATCATTCATGCATATTGAAACTTCCACTACACCAACCTTCTAGAAACACCTCAAACTTGCTCAATATCACTACCAGCCCACACATCAACATTAGAACATTCACCTCTAGACCATCTGCAACATTCACACTCTGCACAATGGAATTCATGACAACACCGAATAGGTTGACATCAATTACAACAAAATTTAGCATAACTCAAGTTTTGAACAACAACATCCTTCCATTCTCTACAATGTTTCTCCCTATTAAATCCATTTTGAAGTCTAGATATTTTTTGTTGCACTCCAAACTTTCTAAATTCTTTTAGTTAGGTTTTTGGCTAGAATATAATAAACAAAATTAACATTTAGCTCACTACATTTAGTTGACAAGAATTATTTACCATAGGGTTGTTCATACAGAAAACTTATGTCTTTAAAAGATAATGCATATGAATGTAAAATAATTTAATTGGAATCTCCATCGAATGTATTGAGAATATTTTTATTTTTGCCTCACAATGGTGTATGTTGTCTAATTTAATCAATATTTTTATATTTATAAAGACAATTTTGTGTTTTATAATATCATCCATTTAAATCCCAAACAAATCAATATTTTATTTATTAATGTTCAACAATGGTTTGATTGTTTTTTTATGCTAGCTTGAAAACATTTTAATATTAAATCCTCTCCACTCATCATCCTCTATGCCTAATAAAATCCCTTGATCCTCCTTGAATCTTGTAGCTCATCCTAATATTCACTCCCATTAATACTTGGCATCATCTCCTGTATTTAGACATCACAAGGAATCTTAGCCATTGATCCTCCTAGGAATCCATCTCTCCAACAAAAAATATATAAATCTATCACCATTTTAGCCATTTTATCATTTATCCAATAATACAAAGTTATCCAATAGAGTTTATGTGAGCATACATATCAATGTAATCAATTGAGAAAAATTATACTTCATTATGTAACAAGGTGTAGACGTATAAATATGACCACTTTCCTAAGTGAATATTGAATATTCATTTTAGCCCCATTCTTCCTATTAATTAAATTCTATTTAATTAATTCCTTAACATTCATCTATTTAATTAAATGAATTACTCAATTTATTTAATTAAATTCACCTAAGCCTTTTCTAACCTTTAATTAAATAAATCACTTTATTTAATTAATTCCCCTTTCCCCCTTTTAAATAAATTTATATTTGATTAAATTAATCCTTGCAAATAAATAAATCTAATTTATTTATTTAAATCCCCCACTTTTATTTATGCAAGTTTCATCTATTTGATTGAGATAAAGTAATTTTATTTTAATAAAAATCCTTTTTCATCCACTTGCATTTTCCTACATCTCCCACTTGCCTCCTAAACCCCTTCTAGATTCTTATAGTCACTTCCAATTTAGCCTAATCCCTCTCCTAAATATTGTCACAATCCTAAGCAAAGAGAAGACACTTCTCAAAGCCTCGAAAGTCTTTGAAAACTATTAAAGGCTTTATATCCTCAACAAGTTAACCCTCCAAGTCTTCCAAATTATTTAAGGCTCTTACATAACCATTAATGGTTAAATCAACCTTCTCACATGGTTAGATACTTTCTCTCTAACTCAATCCTCATATAACCGAAGGGTCTCATCAAGAATTCATGGCTTTAACCTTGGTTATCTCTTTAACCCTTGCACAAGAGTTTACACCTTGGGTAAAAGCTTTATCCAATGGATAACCCTAATCTAACCTTGACCCTTACCTCCTAAGGTAACCTCCATGTCTTCTCAAGCATTTAATTCTTCTTTCATCTCCTCTCAAGCAACCTCTTGTTGAAAATTATCGTCATTTCATTGGTCAGAATTGTGAATATGAATTGATTAACTTTCAATCCCGACCATTGTTAAGATTATCCAGTCTCGACCATCCATTACCCTATTTTTTCTATAAATAGAGCTCTCATTCTCTCATTTGAATATAGAAGTCTTTGCATATAAAACTTATAGTCATTTTGCTAATAGGATCCAAGTCTTTGTGTGTCAAACTTATAGTCTAATTTCTAAGCATTTTAGCCTCTCTTTGATAAATCATCTTAATAGGCATTTAGAAGGATTCTAATATCATAGAATATCAATGTTAGACTAGTATATCATTGCTAGGATAATTAGTTAATCTTATCATCATCTTTATGCTAGCTTAATAATCATAGATTCAATAGCTTATGTATCTAGGAATGCATTCATGCATAATAATCAAACATCACTCATTCTTGGAGTTGTCATTCTTAAGTCACTTTGCATTGTCATTCTGAGAGAAAATGCATTGACTTTAGGGATATTGTGAGATAAAGAACAATGGGACACCCCTTGGAAAGTTGAGATATTCAATATAGTTCCTATAACCTTCACCAAGACTCTCATTGGCGTGTGTGGCCTTTTGAATTAGACTTTTACGTTTCTATCACCCTCATTTCATGCACATATTTTTGGTCCCCATCGTGGGGCCTAACCCTGTAAATCATATCATTTTTTATGTAGGAGCAAGATTGTAAGCACGTGGGAAGGATGTTTTAGCACATTTAGACCTTTCATTATCACATTCAGAGCAAATAATAGCTCTCTCGGTGCACTGTTTAGTGCATCAGACCCATTCCGTAGTGCATTTAAAATATTTGTTTGCGCATAGTAGTCTGGTTTCTTTCCTGCATATTGGAGCAACAGTGTAGCGCATTTGGTAGCCAATGTAGCACATTCGGTAACTAGTGTAGCACATAGGTAACTTTCTGTAGCACATCTATGCAGCAGTCCAGCGCATGACTCTGATAGAGAAAAGGCAAAATTGTTACTGAAGTGAGAAAAAATAGGCTTTTGTAAGCCCACCATAGATTCTATTTTTCCCTAACTTTCTTCTTGCAGGTTTAGAAGAAGTTAAAGTAGAGATTTAATTCTTTCTATCTTTTTTAGCTAGATAAAAAGAATCTCATCTTTTCTTTTGGGTTTAAAATTTACTACATCTTCATTTGGGTTTTAAAAAGAATTCCATTATTAGATAAAAAGAACAACAAAATAAACTTTTTATTTTTGCAAGTTAGGCAAAAACACTTCATTTGGGTTTAAAAAGAACAACAAATTTGCTTTTCAGTTTACAAAAGGTAAAGAAAAGAATCACATTTTGCTTTGGTGCATAAAAATGAACTCATTTTCATTTTGCAAAGGATAAACAGAACCTCACTTTTATTTTGTGCAAAGAAAAAGATATTTTTTCATTTCTCAATTTTGTTTTTTTTGACCAACATCACAATTTATTTTGTTAACCAAGATTTCACTTTCTTAGATAGAAATTTTTTTTCTATAAAGACTTAAAAAGATTACCATACTTTTTAGAGCAACATCTCCAAATAGAAGTTATAAAATCATTGCTTTGAAGGTTACAAAGAACACTTGTTTTCTTTGTCTCAAAAGTGACAGGTATATGCTCTCCCCTTAACTAGGTGACTAAAAATCCAAACCACTCTTAAAAGATTTCTTTACTTCAAGCATTTTAAATCCTTTAGTAGGCCTGCCCTCCCGAGTTTCTCTTAGAGCGCCATTAATGGTAGGTGAGAGGGGAATGACCTAAGTGGGAAATAACTTTATCACCCAATGTTCCAACCCACTATAATCAAATGTGGAGGCTGACGAAAGTCCCCATCAATGGTTTTTATAAGCGATTAGCCTTCCCCCAGTATATTTAAGATACATAAAGCCTTTGTTATAAAGGGTGGGAAGCCTCCCAAGGGAGTTTATCACTGAAGACCGAATGAAAGCCTAATTAAAAACCTTGCCATTAGAAGCTTTGAGCCGAGTCAGTAACTAGCCATTTTCAATATCATAGTCCAAGGGTGGGGAATAATCCACCCCCAAGATCACTCACCATATATCTGATGAATAATGATGAATAGTAAATACCCAACATATACTGAGAGGGGGGGGGTGAATCAGTATAGACAAAAAATTCTTTTACAACTTAAACAACAAAGACTGCACTAACCGGTAAACAACATCACTGATTTAAATCAACGCAATATCGGTAAAACACAATGACTGTAAAAGTCATAAACTGGTAACACTTAGCTCTTCACAAAACCTAATAACTCATTTCCACTTCACCCATATGCTTAAAACCTAATGTCCCATTTCCACTTCACCCATATTCTTAAAGAAGTAATACATTAGGAATATAATGACCATTGGATTAGCATGCATCACCGCTTAACAGAAAACACTAAAACATCACATGAAAAAGCATCACACATGACGCACTCATTTTTCACATGGAAACCCAACTAGGAAACACCATGGTGGGAATGAATACCCACAAGCTTTTCTTGAACTCTTTTGAATGCCGCTTTGTTAGGAGCCTAGTCCGATTAAGGACTTTTACAATAGTTTCTGCTAGGAACCGATCCTTCTAGGGATCACCCAATTAAGGGATGGCTAAATACCTGGTTAAAGGTTAGAACACTATTAAAGATTACCTCACAGGAGGATTTGAAGAACTCAATGATTTTGAGTCACCTTGTTAAATGATTTACAAAAAGCCTGCTAAAGCTACCCGGTAAAGGCCCGATTTTCCAACTATTGAAATGATTAGAAGTGAACAGGTAATACACTGATCTGATAACAACACTCAATGCTAAGGCAGATCCACTTCAGTTCTTATACTTCTCCAATCATACTCTATAGATCTCTACTCATTGCTTCCATCTAGCAAGAATCAAGTATCTCTTCACTTGGATACACACATAACATTTGCCAACAACTTTACAATGCAAATCATCATCGACCTTATAGACAACAATTAGGTCGGTAGTAAAAACCCTAAACCCTAAGCATATAGGTTATCAATACAGTCACTCCAATCCTGACCGTTTAATCAGATTATATAGAGTAAAACAATCTTGAACAAATCTCAAGACATTCTCCATCGTCCGTTCTTCACCGCTTCTGGAAGCTGATAACCCATCATGCACTCTCCACCATTTATTGTGATTTTGCACATTCCTGAGGTGGATAGAATCAACCTTCTTCATACAAGATCCTCAAGGAGATTCTTCATGTGCACAAGGTTGACATGGCAACATGATCTCTTCTTCATTTCAATGATAACTCATCATAGGATGTCATCAGTCGAATCACATAGACTTGGAATGCATCAACCAGAAACTCCGATACAAACTTTCCATATACCGGTTCACATACCGGTTTACTTTCTGCATATACCGGTTCATTCCATCATATCATTTCACACTTCATCATACCAATTCACTTGTACCATCATACTGGTTTACTTGTATCATCATACCGGTTCACTTGCCAGGTTGCTTACTTCAATATAACGGTTTATACTTTAGCATATTGACATCAATGACAACATACAATATCATCATGTCATCAAACTCTACACATATGCCAACAATCTCCCACTTTGGAATTGATGGAAATGTACATGGCAATATACAAAGATATCTTTCTACTTCACATCTTCTCCCAATCTCTTCCATATTATGTGTAGCCAATACTGTAGATATCTTCTCTGCTTCACATCTTCTCCCCCTTTGACAACAATGCCAAAGTGGAGGCACAGACATCCATGTTCCACTATGTTGCTCCCCCTAAGGAGTAGCATCCTTCAACACACCAATCCTAAAAAGATTAGACAATGCAATACCTGACTGATGTGGAGTACATACCTTTAGTTCACCT
Source organism: Cryptomeria japonica (assembly GCF_030272615.1). NCBI lineage: Eukaryota > Viridiplantae > Streptophyta > Pinopsida > Cupressales > Cupressaceae > Cryptomeria > Cryptomeria japonica. The sequence continues at coordinate 60,360,515 of NC_081413.1, read as the reverse complement.
CTTGAAGGGGCAACAACCCTAATTCACCTCTTAAATAGATAAATGTAGCCTTCGGTAGAGGCTTGGTGAATATATGTGCTAACTGCTCCTTACTGGAAACATGTTCCAATACAACCTCTTTGATCTGAACATTCTCCCTCAAGAAATGATACTTGAGCTCAAAGTGCTTGGTTCTAATAGGCAATACCGGATTCTTGGAAATATTAATTGCACTTGTGTTATCACACAATATACTCACCGGTTCAGATACTGGGACTTTGAAACCACTTAATACATGCTTCATCCAAATTGTTTGAGTATAGTTCATAAATGCTGCTACATATTCTACTTCTGCTGTAGACTAAGAGATACAACTCTGCTTTTTGCTCATCCATGAGACTAGTCTACCACCGAGAAAGAATGCACCACCAGATGTGCTCTTCCAGTTGTCCACATTACCAGCCTAATCAGCATCAGTAAACACTTTGAGATTGAAATCATTACTGCATGGATACCATAATCCATAATCTATAGTTCCCTTCAGATATCTAAGAATCCGCTTGACTACTACCAACTGGGATTCTCTTGGACTTTTCTAGAAATGTGCAGCAATACCCACTGCATGTGCAATGTCCGGTCTGCTGTGTACTACATAGTACAACTTACCAATCATTGACTAGTAATCCTTCTCATTCACCAACACTGAGTCATCTTCTTTTGATAATTTACAACTGGTCATGATCGGTGTACGAACTGGTTTGTTGTCTTCCATGCCAAAGGTCTTCAACACCTCTTTGACATACTTGGACTGAGTGATAAAGATACCATCTTTCATTTGTTGAATCTGTAGTCCAATAAAGAACTTAATCTCTCCAGCTAGTGACATCTCAAATTCCTTCTTCATCTCATCTGCAAATGCATGACTCATCTTGTCATCTACACCAAAAATTATGTCATCAACAAACACTTCATAGATCAGAATCTGATCTCCTTCTGACTTCAGATAGATATTTCTATCTTCACTTGTTCTTTTAAATCCAATCTTCACAAGATGTGAGTGTAAGTGTTCATACCATGCTCTAGGTGCTTGCTTCAATCCATACAAGGCTTTATGTAGCCTACACACCATATCACTGTCTTCTGATAGGGAAAACCCATCTAGTTGCTCTATATACACTTCCTCTTCAAGTATTCCATTTAGGAATATAGATTTCACATCCATCTGATACACTTTGAATCTTTTGAAGGCTGCATATGCAAGAAGCATTCAAACTCCTTCCAATCTAGCGACTGGAGCAAAGATTTCTCCATAGTCTTCTCCTTCTTCTTGAGCATATCCCTTAGATACCAATCTAGCTTTGTTTCTTACTAGTGTGTCATCTTCATTCAGCTTGTTTCTAAAAACCTATTCGGTGCCAATAACATTTTTGTGCTTAGGTCTGGGTACCAAAGACCATGTACCATTCTTTTCTATCTGGTCAAGTTCTTCTTCAATAGCCTTAATCTAGTCTTCATATTTGTGTGCCTCTTTAAATGTTTTAGGCTCAAATTTAGAAATCATGCAAGAATTTTCTCTGACCTTTCTTCTTGTAAGAATTATTGCATCCTTATCTCCTATGATTTGCTTTGGATCATGATGCAACTTTACATACCTAGGAATGATCTTAACTGATTCCTCTTTCTTTTCTTCTTCATCCTCATCTTCATCTACATTAGCATCTACAAGTGCAGGAGCACTGTTATTGGTACTTGGTTGTTTTGCAACTGGTTCCAAGAAGGTTACAACCAGTTCATCAACCACTTGCTCACTATTGGTTTCCTCAAGTTTCTTAGAGGTTTCATCAGCTCTAACATTGATACTTTCAACAATTCTCTGAGTCCTATTGTTAAAACACTTAAGAGCTTTGTTCTTGGTGGAATACCCTAGGAATATTCCCTCATCACATTTTGCATCAAACTTGCTCTGGTGTTCACTCCTCTTGATATAACATTTGCTACCAAACACTCTAAAGTAGCTTCCCACTGGAGTTTTACCAGTCCAATACTCATAAGGAGGTTTATCCTTACCTTTCTTGATGATTACCTAGCTCATAGTGTAGACTGTGGTCCTCACCGCTTCTCTCCAAAAGGTGTGAGAAACCTTCCCTTGAATTAGCATTGTTCTAGCTGCTTCAACTATAGTCTGGTTGTTCCTTTCTACTAGGCCATTCTGTTATGGAGTCCAGGGGGGCAGACAGTTGCCTCTTGATGCCATTTTCTTCATAGTACTTATTGAATTCTCCAAAGGTGAACTCACCTCCCTGGTCAGCTCTAAGGCATTTGATCCTCTTACCACTTTCCTTTTCAACTAGTGCTTTGAAGGCTTTGAAATTTCCAAAAACTTCAGACTTGTCTTTCAAGAATGCAACCCACATCATTCTTGAGCAATCATTAGTAAGAATCATAAAGTACCTATCTCCCTGAACACTCCTAGTTTTCATAGGACCACAAAAATCAGTATGCACAAGATCAAGTAAATTATCTATTGTGAAAGATTTACCTTTGAACATTGAAGACATTTTCCTCAGTTGACATTCTTTGCACAAAGGATTCTTCGATTTGTTCAGCATAGGCAATTCTCTAACTGCCTTGATCTTACTGACCTTCACAATATTATCAAAATTTACATGGCAGAGTCTCCTATGCCATATCCAACTATCATCAAACTTAGCCATTAGACATTGACTGATATTTGTATTTAATTGAAATAAGTTACCTTTGGTCTGCATACTAGTGGCCATCAGTTCACCACTCTTTCCTTTTATTTTGCATACTCCATCTTTGAATTCCAGAGTGAGCCCTTTATCATTTAGCTAAGCAACACTCAAAAGGTTATTCCTGAGACCTTCTACCCAATACACATTATTAGCACTACTTTTTCCATTTAGAGAAATGGACCCTTTTCCTTTTACCATACAAGGTGCATCATTACCAAATCGGACTACACCTCCATCATACTCTTCTAGAGATAGAAACTTTCTCCGGTCACCAGTCAAGTGGTGAGAACAACCACTGTCAATAATCCACTCATTATAATTATCAAAGCAGGAGACAAGAACCTTCTTGTCTGACACATCTTCCTTAACAACTACAAATACTATGTCTTCACTTTCTTCATTTTCTGATTCATCATCAGTGACACCTTCATTAACTGCAACAAGACAGTTTCTCCTATTTCCTCCTTTGAACTTTTTGAACTTCTTTGGTTTTTCCTTATTATCACTATTAGGACAATTTATAGCAATGTGTTCTATCCTATTGCAAGAAAATAATTTCAAAGGGAGCTTACCTCTGTATTTTCCAGTTCCCTTAGGAAGTCTCTTGGCCAGATTAGCTTCAAATTCCATCAAGATCTCCTCATCATCCATATCTTTGCTTTGTCTAGGTTCATAACTAGTACTAGCTTCTTTTCCCTTTCTAGATAGCGCAATAGATGCTCTAAAGGTTGAATCAGTCTTTTGAACACTGCCATCATAACTGTTTAGCTCATATGCGATCAACTTAGCAATGATGGAGTCTAGGGACACCTTTATCTTGTCAATAGATCTCAACTCCTGAATAGCGGAAACCATTATTGCATAGACCGGTAATAAGGTTCTCAAAACTTTTCTAATAATGGTGGAATCATCCATTGTACCTCCTGCAATCTTGATGTCTCCAACATAGTTTTAATCCTTATCCCATACTGTTGAATGGTCTCTCCTTCAACCATCCACATGTCTTCAAAATTTCCTCTAAGGCTTTCTTCCTTAGCTTGCTTGACATGCTCATCACTGCCATAGATAGACTCTAGAGTATCCCATACATCTTTGGGATTTTCTTTGTCTTGAACATCTATAAACTCAATATCAGATAGACTACTGATAAGAGCTTCCATGACTTGCACATTCTCTTGAATTTCTCTTCTTTGATCATCGATGAGAGTACCAATAGGGACAACATAAGTATTCTCAACATAGTTCCAAAGTTGACCACCCATACTTTTAATGTATGTCTTCATTTTGTCCTTCCATATCTTAAAGTTATCTCTGTTAATCTTATGACCTTCCCTCTTCATCATTAGAATAGGATCTTTTCCTCAAGCAGTTAAGCTTATAACACAAAGGACCTAGAGGACCGCTCTGATACCAATTGATGAATAATGATGAATAGTAAATAACCAAAAGATACTGAGAGGGGGGGTGAATCAGTATAGATAAAAAATTCTTTTACAACTTAAACAACAAAGACTGCACTAATCGGTAAATAGCATCACCGATCTAAATCAAGGCAATACCGGTAAAACACAATGACTATAAAAGTCATAAACTAGTAACACTTAGCTCTTCACAAAACCTAATAACTCATTTCCACTTCACCCATATGATTAGAACCTAATGTTCCATTTCTATTTCACCCATATGCTAAATAGGTAATACATCATAAATATAATGATCACTGGATCAGCATGCATCACCGCTTAACAGAAAAAACTAAAACATGACACACTCATTTTTCACGTGGAAACCCAACTAGGAAAAAACACGGTGGGGATGAATACCCACAAGCTATTCTTGAACTCTTCTGAAGTTCTCTCTATTAGGAGCCTAGTCAGGTTAAGGACTTTTACAAAAGGTTCTACTAGGAACCGATCCTGCTAGGGATCACCCGATTAAGGGATGGCTAAATACCCGGTTAAAGGTTAGAACCCTGTTAAAGGTTACCTCACAGAAGGATTTGAAGAACTCAATGATTTTGAGTCACCTTGTTAAAGGATTTACAAAATCCTATTAAAGCTACCGAGTAAAGGGATTTTCCAACTATTGAAATGATTAGAAGTCAACAGGTAATACATTGATCTGATAACAACACTCAATGCTAAGGTAAATCCACTTCAATTCTTATACTTCTGCAATCATACTCTACAGATCTCTACTCACTGCTCCGGTCTGGCAAGAATCAAGTTTCTCTTCACTTGGATACACACATAACATTTGCCAACAACTTTGCAATACAAATCATCATTGACCTTATAGACAATAGTTAGGTCAGTAGCAAAAACCCTAAACCCTAAGCATCTAGGTTATCAATATAGTCATACCAATCCTGACCGTTTAATCACATTACATAGAGTAAAACAATCTTGAACAAATCTCAAGATGTTCTCCATCATCCGTTCTTCACCGCTTCTGGAAGCTAAAAACCCATCACGCACTCTCCACCATTTACTGAGATTTTGCACATTCTCGAGGTGGATAGAATCAACCTTCTTCATGCAAGATCCTCAAGGACATTCTTCACATGCACAAGGCTAATGTGGCAACATGATCTCTTCTTCATTTCAATGCTAACTCATCATAGGATTTCGTCGGTCAAATCACACAGACTTGGAATGCATCAACCAGAAACCCTGATACAAACTTTCCATATACCAGTTCATTCCATCATACCGGTTCACACATTATCATACCACTTCGCTTATACCATCATATCGGTTTACTTGTATCATCATACCAGTTCACTTGCCAAGTCGGTTAATTCAATATACCGGTTCACACTCCAGCATATTGATATCAATGATAACATACAATATCATCATGTCATCAAACTCTAGACATATGCCAACAATATATCTCAAGATAACTACTCAATTGTGAATTAAATCACTTTGAGTTAATTTCTAGAAAAATGCTAAAAAACAGGCGCCCATTAGGGGGTGACAACGATGTTTGAGTTGACGTAGTATCGAGACTAGTGGGCTATGATATTGTTGATAACCTTTGAATAAAGAGTCTACTTTATTTGTCTTATTTGTTATCCAAACCAGTAAAAACATCAGGGATTTGAACACATCCTCACAGAGCATACACTACTTGTTTAGCATAGGTAAAATTGTTATCTCTTCTATGTGTCGTGTTTTCAAGTTATTTTTCAGAAAATCATCCATCAAAATCACAAGTGATAAAATTCAAAGCTGCAGAAACAAAGCAAATAGGATAGTAGCACATAGGAGAAACATCCTAACACGTAGCAATCATTTTGTAGTACATTTAAACCAAACCTTAGCTCTTTCATCAATCAATTTTCGTGCATAACCAGTATCATACTGGTGAAATTTCTAGCACTTTCTAGCATCATTCTAGCGTGTTTAGACATCAGCTTAGTGCATTCAAGACATATCATAGCACTTTCCACTCAAACAATTGTGCATAATCAGGACATATTAGCACATAACCCATCTAGAATAGTCAGTTTCAAACATTCTAAAACAACACATACGAGAGGCAGCATAGCGCATTGAAAGAATTATGTATCGTATCTTGAACATTCTTTAGCACATTCAATTCTTGTCTTAGTGCATGATCAAAAATAGAAAAATAGAGAGCAAATTACGCACCTTGGGAAAATTTTATCAACAATCTTGAACACCCTTTTAGGTCCTTTAGCAAACTCAGCAGTCAAATTTCAAATTCGATCATCAGTGAGAAAATTTCCAAATCAACAAAACGCTTTTAGATGAGTTTTTCAAATCATCAACTAGCTTGGGATAAGACTTCATGCAATAAAAATGGGAAGTATCAAAAAGAGTGATCAAAGTTTCACCATCCAACAGGTTCTATTAAAAACACATACCTAGTTTAATCCTTAAATTGTCAAATCAAGTTTCCATATCCGGAGACTTTTTACATATCATTTGACACACTTTATCATGGAGGAGAATCTAACTAATGTTGGTTTGATGATGATTGTAATGTATTCATCACTTGTTCTTATTGATGAAACACTCTCTCACACACATATGATTACATTGACTACTGGTGTAACTTCATTGGTTTACACTATTAACCGGTATGTTTAAGGTTCATCTCTAATTGGTACTTTGTGTCAACTGGTATGTGCCTAAGAGATAACCTATGGTTACTTTAAGTCGACATCAAAATGAAGATGAAGATCAAGATCAAGATCAAGCGAAAGATTCCAAGTCAATGGTTCACATGTTTTGTTCCAACTGGTAAGATAACCGATATCCATTTTTGTGATGAGTTACTAGCACCATTTTCTTGATGGTCATTTTTGTGATGGGTTATGTTTAATTGTCTAGATACATTGCACCTAGGAAATAGTGTTCCTATGGCTGACATAAGATTTGTATGTCTATTTAAAGACATCTTAGTGAGAGAGAGAACTGATATAAAAGAGGAGATTACGTGAATACTGATATGCAAAAAAAAGGTGTGAAAGATTTTGTTGAAGAGAGATAAGTGTTAAGATGAAGAGCAGTGTTGAATGTACTTAGTATGATCTAATCAATCAAGTCTTGTGCTACTTAGAATATAACAAACCTTTCTTGTTATTTTCTATTCATTACAATAGAATCAAATCCCCTAACCAGGTAAGCTCTAACATGATTCATTGTATAAATCCTTTAACAAGTTGATCCATTAGTTTGGATTATCAAATCCTCCAGCAAGGTTACTCTTAACAGGGTAGTACTCTTACCAAGGTATAAGATTCTAATCAAGCTTGGGATCTCTACTAAGATTCACTCCTAGCAGAGCACTTGGTAAGACCTTAATCGGTCAATTATCTATTACTATAGATAGTTAACTTGTGAGTTTCATCTCACCATGGGTTTTACCTATTTGGGTTTTCCATGTATAAACACTTGTCTTATGATGGATGTTATACTTTTATGTGGATGTTGTTATTTCATTTTGGATAGCATGTATTTTGTTTAAATGCTTGGTTAAGTTCATCTACCGGTTAGTGTTTGAATTTGTGTGTGTTTTGGTGTCACTGATTCACTCCCACCTCTCAGTGCTTTTCAATACCATCAATTGGTATTAGAGCCTAACTTCTTTGAAGCCTAACCACTTAGAAGGGAATCTTGAAATTACCATGGGGTACAAGAGATACTTCAAAATGGTTAGAGAGCTAGAAGCTAGCATAAATGGAATTGAATCCCTTAGGGGCAAAATGAAATTTTTTCAAGTCAAAAGGAGAGAGCTATCTAAAAAACTACTAGAAATATATGATAATAGTTCTTCAAATTAAGCCAATATTGAAGCTTTAGCTTATGAAGTTGAAAAGATGAACGGTGAAAAACCAACTCTAAGAAGAGAGATAGAAGGTCTCACTATCTACATGAGTCAGGAACTGGAAGCCAGAAGAGCTGGTGAAGATCTTATCAAGGTAAGAGATCAACAGATCGTAAAGATCAAACAAGAAAAAAACACTATGCATGAGGACTTGATTGCTGAAACTGAAGAAAACGAGAACCTAAAGATAGATCTTGAGTTACCATTGTCTTTGAAAGAGAACCTATCTAAGCATAATTAAGAACTTGTCAAAAATATTACTGAAGCCAATGAGAAATTGGAGAAGTTTGTCAAAAGTTCTACCGTGCTAGAAGAACAAATTCAATCACAGAGAATGAAGGGTGATATCTCTAGACTTGGTTTTCATACAATTGAAAAAGGTGAATCCTCTAGTACAAAGAATAAAACTGCTCCTAAAGTCAATAAGACTATCGGTAAGAAGGCATTTAAACCTATCTGCTTTGTTTGTCACAAGCTTGGTCATACTGCAAATGTTTATAGAAACAAACCTAACAGAAATGCAAATTACAATGCTAATGCTAGGTATGTGTCTAGAAAGTTTGACGGTGATTGCTACACATGTGGAATGTATGGGCATAGACATATTGAGTGCAGATATGGATCAAAAAATCCTTTACCACACATGCATCCTAGACCAAATGGTGACTGGATAAGGAATTTTGATAACCAGGTAAACCAGAACTAGCAAAGTTCCTATGGCAACTGGTTTAGTCCATTTGAAATGGAAAAGGCAACAAATGTTGTTTGCACCTTTTGTAATAACTTTGGTCATGTGGCTATGAACTACACAAGAAGAATAGGAAGAGGAAATGCAAGACCCTGGAGATCATCTAGTATGGTCTGTTACCACTGCAACAAACTGGGGCACTTAGCAAAGTTTTGCAGATCAAGAAATAATAGACCGATCAACTCCTTTAAGGATCAGAAAGGCAAACAAAAAGTTGATGTTGAGGAAATTAGAGAAGATATGAATCAGATTTGGAAAAAGAAAGGTGATGACTCATCTGGAGAAGAAACTGTTCTTTCACCTAGTGAAGAGAATCGAGCACTAGTAACTTAAGCCTATCTAACACGGCTAAGGGGAGCTTAACGGTAAAACATCTCCGAACTCCTTGTAAAATGAGCGGGAAAGAATTTTTGAATTATAAATTTTTGGTGACTTTTTGTTAATGTGTTATCAACCGGTATTTCACTTAAGCGGTAAATAAAATTAGGGTTTGTAACCTAAAGTGTGAGCATTCATTACAGTTGGTAAAGTGGATAAAAAAATGTTTTACTTTAACATTTTTACCCTAACTCTTTTGAAAAAGAAATTTGAAGCAATTGCAGAGCAGAACAAGATTGTCTTGGTGTAAATTGGTGAATTGATTTGTGATTAGAGAAATCAAGTTGAATTGAAAGTTGCAAACAAGCGAACGGGTGTGCATTTGAACATTTCAATCGGGAAATAGAGCGACGTGCAAGATACAAGGTATTTCTTTGTATACCACTTCGAAACTTGTTTATCTAGAATGGCATCTACTTCTAAGCCTGTACAGAGGTTGATGATCATTGTTGAGCCTGAGGAAGCTCTAAAGGAAGATGAAATTATGTCTTATAATGCATTATCACAAGTCTCAAGTGGTGTTGTGGTCAAAGGTGACTTGTCCAACTAAATAGATTACAAGGTAGAAGATTTAGGAACTCTACACATCTATACTCAGTTGAAATCACTTTGTGATAAGAGTGGAAATATTGAAACAAAATATGCTAGGGTTTTAAAAAGGGTTTCACAATGCCACATATTTTCTTAAATATTTTTATGATGAACACATAAGAATCATCTTGAGTTGAGTCCATGAAGAGAATATGTATTTGGAAAGGACCCATACAAGAACCAAGGAAGCTATTAGGTCTGTAACGGGTTATTTCTCAACTGGTGAAATTACTGTGTTAAGAAGAATTTCAAAGGATATTGTCTTCAAGTTAACGGGTTCTACATCTGATAAGTGTGCTTTCTCTATCAACACTATTAGAGACCCTACAGTGAAACTTGCAGCAATGGTGATAGGCTATCAGGTATTCTACTCCAGTAGACATAACAATGTTCCATCTACAGCAATTCAGATAACACATAGAATGATTGTTGATAATGCAGACTATGATATTTGTGAATCTATCAGAGACCAATTATTTCAAAATTTGAAATCCATTAGGAAGGACAACACACAGAAGTTTGAAAATATGGTCAGCTATTAGCTAGGTTATTTTTCTATTTTCAGAACTTCCTACTGGGTATTGGAGATATTGAATGGTCCAAGGAACAACCGGTCAATGCATAAATCAAGAACAACATTAAGGATGTGAAAAATACTTCTTCAGCTGTCGTGAACAAGTATTTTAATGAATTTCAGAGAAAGATGAGCATGAGAATGAGGTTACCTGAAGATGTGGTAAAACACTTTAAAAAAGACATAATCTTCACGGTTACCAATGACTTTTTCTTGATGCAAGCAATTGAACCTAGAGAGGAAGAGATGGAAGATATGAGCTATGAGGTTAATCATGATTTACTAGTCGGCTATGCTAATACCCTATTAGCATCACCTAAAGATTAAAAGAAGGCAAAATTAGACATTGTGGCAGTCCAAGTTGCACCAACTGAAACCGGTACTGCACCTGTAGCTAAAGTGAAAGGAAAGAAAAAGAATTTTGATGAAAAATCTCGTGTGAAAAAGACCACAAGGGTGACTCAGAGTGTCCTAACCAAGAAGGAACCAGCACCTAAAGAATATGTAAATAAGGAGAATGCACCAAAGAAGAGAAATCAGAAATTGATTTTTCAACTAGAGTCTGAGGGTACAGATTCTAAAGAAGAACCAAAGAAGGAAAAAGCAACCGGCAGAGCACTTAAGAAGGTAAAGGTAGTGTCGAAGGTAACTACACCTATAGATATTTCTACCTACAAACCTGACATAGTCTTTGAGAGGACAATGAAGACATTAGGAAGAAAACGGTTTGATAATGTCAAAGAATATTTTGATTCTTTTACTGAAGATGAGTAGAAGCAAGTAATCCAATAGACAATTACTTATTTGGGTCATTACAATAGATTTCCGCATGATTTGGAGAAAAATATTTCAATCTTTTTGTATAATACTTTGTTAGATAAATGGGAGGAAGCAATTCAATTGGAAAAGAAGATTATTGATGAAATATTTGTACAGTATTTTCCCAATCTATCATCAGATGGAATTAGTGCTCTAATTGAGAAATACAAAGTATATTTTGATTTTAAAGTAAGAAGATTGAATCTTCCTAATGCAAAAAGGTCAGTTGTTGAGTGTGAGACACATCAGCTAGCCCATGTAATCTAAAAGAGGAAAGAAGTCATCCACTCTAGCAATAAGGATGATACTACAAATGATGTTCCTCGACCGGAAATGGATGAAGAGGAAATTGTTCAAGCTGACATAGTCTATCCAACCAAGAAGAAGGATGATTCCATTATCCTTGTTGATGAAGATGTTTAGGACAAAGTAGACCTATCCGAAGACATTACTGCACCAGATATGGATCCTCCTACAATCACGGAAGTACAGGTTACATCAATTGAACAACTGGGCATTCAACTATCAGTGGAAAATGAACTAACAACAAAACAACTAGAGAAACCCCAATCTCCACCGGTCATTGAGACTACTCAAAAGGAGTCTACTGAGGAAGCTATCACTCAGGAAATTGAAGATTCAACAAAGAAGAACACAGAAAGAGCCATCATTAAGATTGTACCCCCTAAATCGGTGAAGCAGAAACTACTAGATGATGATGATGATGATGATTGTTTAAGTATCTCAGGACCCATTGACATGAACATTTTGAGTGCATCAGAAATGATGAAGATTTCTAATGTTATGTAATCTCTAGCACACAAGAAGAGACTGAAAGAGAAAAGGATTGAAGCAGAGACAATCCAGAATGCAGTAGAAATTTTGTCTGGTTTACTACCAGAAACAACTGTTGCACATCTTCCTACACCCATCAGCAAACTTGGTCAGTTAGTTGAAGATGCTGCTCAAATGTCTACTAAGAAGAGCCACAAGAAGAAATATGGAGATAAACTAGCAAAGAACATTGAAAGTGGCAAAATGGCTTTATCCCATAATAGAAATCTGTTGAAGAAAGCTATTGAATATGGCGGGAAGTGTCTTGCCTCTACCTCCAATGTTACTTTCTTTTACTCTGATATTTCTAAGAGTTAAGTTGAAACTAAGCAGGAAATAGAAAGGTTATGCAAGGCATATGTCCCACTCCAGGACTCCATTCATGCCTTTAACCGATTTATAGATGATTTGCATGACAAACTAAATAGGAATGATAATGAGAAGGCTAAGAGATTCTGATCTCTAAGAGAGATCATGAGTCAGCTCACCTCGCATGTTGACATTCTTCAGAGAGCCTACTCCAATGTAAATTCTATTCCGATGGCCAACATAAGATTTTTATGTCTATTTAAAGACATCTTAGTGAGAGAGAGAACTGATATAGAAGAAGAGATTATGCAAATACTAATATGTAAAAAAAAGGTGTGAAAGCTTTTGTTGAAGAGCGATAAGTGTTCAGATGAAGAGCAGTGTTGAATGTACTTACTATGATCTGATCAAGCAAGTCTTGTTCTACTAAGAACAGATCAAACCTTTCTTGTTGTTTTCTAATCATTACAACAAAATCAAATCCCCTAACCAAGTAATCTCTAACAAGCTTCATTGTACAAATCCTCTAACAAGGTGATCCATTAGTTTGGATTCTCAAATCCTCTAGCAAGGTTACTCTTAATAGGGTAGTACTCTTACCAAGGTATAAGCTTCTAATCAAGCTTGGGATCTCTAACAAGATTCGCTCCTAGCAATGTACTTTGTAAGACCTTATCTGGTCAGTTATCTATTGCTGCAAATAGTTAACTTGTGAGTTCCATCTCACCATGGTTTTTACTTATTTGGGTTTTCCATGTATAAACACTTGTGTTAGGGTGGATGTTCTACTTTATGTGGATGCTTTTATTTCATTTTAGATAGCATGTATTTTGTTTAAATGCTTGGTTAAGTTCATCTACCAGTTAGTGTTTGAAGTTGTGTGTGTTTTAGTGTCACTGATTCACCCCCCCTCTTAGTTCTTTTCAAGACCATCAACTAAACCTCTACTTGATAAAGTAAACTTGAGTATTTAAATGAAATATCCAAATCTAACATCAACATCAACCTTTGATCATTTGTGTATGACCACTCCTCATATTTTGAGAAGAAAAAGTCTTCATAACAAAACTAAGTTGAAGAAGAGAAAACCTAGTTCTAAGGCACTTGTGAGAAGGAATAAATTTCTCTATATCAATCGTCAACTCTTTGCATCACATTGTGCATTCTTGCATCACATGCAATTGTATATCCAAGGGAAAAAAATGAGTTTGACAAGGAACCTTTGAAAAGTAGGGCTTACATTCAAAAAGAGGCATTCAACCAATGCCTAAATCATGGAGGAAGGATCAACCCTACTATATTCCCATAGTTTTGTATCACATATAACAAAGCTTGACCTTAACCTCCAACACCACCTAGAACTCCCATAGAAGACTAAGAATTCATCACGGTAGAAATTTACTAAATGCCCGATGTCACTCGATCTCAGAGAAACAAAAAAAGAGAATCACAACCTGAATCAAGTATGGGTTGTAGATTATCCAACCCTTTTGATGAGTATGCCAATATGGACAAAACAAAGACCACCGAGGAACTTCTCCAAGAGTGTCAAGAAAACCCATCATTCCAAAGGCTTATGGAAAGACTTATTAAAGCAAAAAAGGAAAAATATCTACTCATGCTAACTAACAAAGTTGTTAAACTTCCTGAAGATTTTGATATCGAAAAATTAAGGAAAATAGACGAAAGAATTTTAAGAACAAGGTTTAGAAATTATGCCTATCAAGACCAACAAAGAGAAGAAGAAACACATGACCAAGAAAACATACAAGAGAAAGACAACACTCATGAACACAACCAAGCCCGCAATTGGGACAATCTTAATGAGAGAGACGAAGCTCTCTCTCGAAGTAGAAATGCGCCCATGGTCTCTCTCATACAACAAATCCAAACGCTACAAAGACAAATGCAGGGACATGCAACAAGGAACCATGATGCAATACTCCTTGGATGAAATCTATCCTTTTCCTTTTGATAGAAGATTGAGCATGGTACCTTGTCCCCCAAATTTAGATATACCAAATTATGACAAGTACAATGGTAAAAGTGATCCCCATGACTACATTCGGGAATTTTGTACCATAAGCCTAGAGTTTTCTCATGATGACACATACTTAATGAGATTATTCCCAAGAAGTTTGGGAGGGTAAACCATGGAGTGGTTGTATAAACTCACACCCCCCATAAGATTATTTGATGACTTGGTAAAAAAATTTGTCACCCAATACTCCTATAACATTCAACATGCAATCACCATGTTGGATGTGTGTAACACCAAAGAAAAGAAAACTGAAACATTCATGGTGTTTCTTCAGTGGTGGAGACACATGGTTTCAAGATATCCTTGAGATGTGCGTGAAAAGGAAAAGATGGAGATATTTATCAATAATCTAAATAGTGAGATGAGTTATCAACTCAAGCTCCAATGCATACCATCTTTTTCCAAGTTAATAGAAAATGAAATCCAAGAGGAGGAAGCCTACATCAAGTAAAGAACATTGAAGTTATTTAAGGAAGGAGTTAACTCGTCAAATAGTAACCCCTTTAACAATCAAAACAACAACACTTTAGACAAATCTAGATTTTGGACAAGGAACAAAAATGTTGTTAATGATGGGGTAGTTGATGCTAATAATGTGAAATCCAAACAACCAGTGTTAGCTTTATTAGGGAACCAGCCATCCAACAAAAATCAAAAAGTGTTAATCAAGGCACTAACACTTATCAAAAAAATAATAATCAAGTAACTTCAACATCAAACACAAATAACACTAACCAAGGCAACAACACTAACCAAGGAAACACCAATAACCAAGCCAACAATACTAATCAAGGAAACAACACTAACCAAGGCAACACCAATAACCAAGGCAACAACACTAACCGAGGGAATAATGCAAACCAGAGAGGCAACACCAACACTTTCCTGTATAGACGCATCTACACACCGTTAGGGAAAACCTTAGAATCAATATTTTGAGAACTCTTGGCAAATAAGATTATCAAATTACCAACCATGAACAACTTTGAACCCCAAGTCAAACCACCTTGGTGGAATGATGCGCATTTCTATGATTTTCATCACAACAAAGGACATCACACAAATGATTGTATGAGGCTTAAGAACATCATTGAGGACATGATCAATAGAGGCAATTTAATAGTGGATGGTCACAAAAAAAATGGTGACCATGATGCCTTTAAATTCTCTTTCTAATTAGAACAAGGGAGGAGTCTCAACTTCAAATGATACTGGAGGAGCTCGTATAAATTACCTATACAATAACACCATCAATCACATATCAATAGATGACAACCAAATAAATGTCATAAACATCAAGGACAAACAAGAACATGCATCAATCAATGTGACAACCAAAACACAAAAATACGTCTTAAAAGGGAATACATCAACATCTACAATTATCCCTAAGACTCAATATAACTTGGTTGATCAACTAAGGTACTTGAGTTGCTAAAAGTCTCACCAAAACACAAAGACATCTTAAAGAAAGCACTTGTCAAAACAAGCATTCCTAAATATCTGGACATTGATCGATTCCAAGTCATGGTGGCTCATATGACAAGGCCTCATAACCTTAAATTTTCCAAAAAAAATGATGTCTACTTGAATCATCTACATAACACTCCACTTCATATCTAAGTCTTAGTCTATAAACATCAAGTTAAAAGAGTGTTAATAGATGGAGGATCTAGTCTCAATATCTTTACTTTAAACCTTATTCATGCACTAGGATTCTCTGAGCAGTCTATTGGTCCAAACAAGAAGATCACCATAAAGGCCTATGATGATAAAGAAAGGTCATCAAAAGGCATAGTGTGTTAGACCCAATATGGAAAGCTAATGTATTGAGAGGGGAGGGGTGAATCAGTATGCGAAAACTTTTCTTGAATAATAACTTTACTGTTATGCATAAACAAAATAGTGCAGTAACATAAAATAAAGTTAAAGCAAATAGATAACAATCATACATGATTCAGTCCATAACACATATATTTTGGTTACGCAGAAACTCTTGGTTAGAGAGAAAAACTACGGTGGGGATGGAACCCACAACTTCACTACTGCAATAATAAAGAGTGCTTATTTAGAGCTACATTTTAGCTATTTCTGATAGCTTACCGTGTTAGGAGTAACAAGATCCATTAGATCTACCTTGCTAAAGGATTTTAAAACATTTACTCTGAGTGTTGCACCTGGTTAGAGGCTTTACAATTTATAGACTTGATTAGAGTCTTTACCCAGGTGTTAAAGGTTTCTCTTTCAACTTCACAACATTACAATAAAATCATTACAAATATCTGCAGCTTTAAATCTGAAATGTTATAGCAGATTCTATGTGCTCAGAATAGATTACCTTTCTTATAGCATACCTCGGTAACCCATATAGTAACTCAGTAAACCCTTCTATTTACTCTGTTCTTCGACTATTCTCTGAAAACCTTCTTGGTGACCTCTGTGTCTCTGTAACAATCTTCTTACACACATATATATACACCCTTAACTCATGCTGTATAAATAGATCTCTTAAAATGGTGATCCAATTCATTGCTTCGATCTTACAAACAAGATTCCTCGAATGAATAACTAAACAAAATATTTCATTGGTTAGATTGATCTCAAATTCATACACAATCTTCTAGTGCAATTTCTAATGTGATAACCGTTAGATGTGCCTCGATCTTGTAACACGTTTTCATATGCATGTCTAGGTTCAATGTATCTGGTAACACGTTTCACTTGGTGTATATCAACTCAGTGTGTCATCTTTACTGCTTGGTAGACATAAAAAGATACTTGGTAGACAGCTCGGTGTATACTACATTCTGTGACTGCTTTCTTCTGTAACCAACTAGACTGTGCATACCGACTTCTCTGTGTATACGGACTGCATGATTTGGTAGTGCTAACCGACTAGAGTATATAGTATGACTTTGAAAAACTAATGGCAACTTGATAAGTAGTAACAATCTCCCCTTTGGACATTAGTTGAGATGTTTGACAAAAACTACTTTCAAAGTCATAACTCAAAAATCTATATACATTGCAAAATGACTATACTTGACAATATATACAATAGTCAATGAAATAGTATATTCAGATACACTCCCCTTATCATTATACTGTACATAACTCTGATTTTGCATGCTCGGTTCTATGCTTGTGTGCTCTACTTACTATCCTTGGATACTCTGCATACTCTGCTCAGTATACTGCCCCTATATACAATACTCTGAATACTATATCAAAACTGTATCACTCCCTCAATATATTATATTACTCTACTTATAGTATCACTCCCCCTTTTTGACAAACATCAAAAACTTAATTTCCATCCGAGGGTGGTAACTGATCAAAATGGTTTTATACTTTGTACGGGCATCGGTGAGAGCGACAAAGAGTGCATCCTTTACACTTTCCATTAAAGAAGTTTGTGCTTGAATATCAGCCAATAGGGATATTAAGCCATCAAGAGTGCTTCCCCCTTGTGTAGTAGATAGGCATGTAGCTCAGTTAATCTATTCTTGAACTGATGAAAGATGAGGAAGGAATAATGTCTGAAGTGTCATTATATCCATCCTTATCTTATGTTCTTCATTCTTAGTTCCAATTGTTGAGCCATGAGTTGTTGAAGCTTTGTATAAATTTTTTGAATTGAATTGGGCTTAGTGGTCAACTTATTTGAGAGATCGGTGATCTCTTTCTCAATTGCATTAGTTCTATTCTTGATATCTTTAATGAATATAGAAAATGTGCAAAGTTTTTGAAATAAATAAAGAATATGCTTGAGTTGAGGGGACAAGTCAGCAATGAATTTGACAAGCTTGACTTTCCCAATAGCTAGAGCTTTTTGTACCTCTTCTATTATTTTTTCAGTAAGCTCCTTGTCTTGTAGCTTGCTCAAGTATTCAGATGCATCTACTCCAGATGTTTCTATTTGATTAAGGAGTTCATCCAGTTGAATGTGGATGGCTGCATCAGTTGACACTATAGCTGAAGGTAGCATATCTATCAGCAGTGTCTTCACCTTTTGAAGTACTTTATTCTTCTTTTGAATGGCCATCTATTTTTCTTGTTCGTCCTTTGCTTTGCATAGTTCACTGAAATCAATAAGTGCTTGCCCCTTTAATTTTGAGATATCCACATTGGGCAACACTATTGGTTTAGATAAATCAACTTTGAAACTATGCTTTTTCACCTTCTTCTCTTTACCTTTGGTCGGTTGAACCAAGACAATAGCTTGAGAGGCTTGTTGACCCTTAGTAGGTTGCTCGGTAGAGGCAAGACTTTGGTCAATTCCTATAGTTTCTATGGTATCATTTGGTGTCTCGGTACTAGGTGTCTCAGCTGCGAAATTTTTGGTGCTTGAGAGGTCTATTCTTGAGTTGTACCTTCTACTGCTTCAGACTGGTGACCTTCAGTGCCTTGTGTTGTATCCTGAGGAGCTTCAGTAGAGACAAGTTGATTGATCAGTGGGTAAGGATGAACTTGTTCTAAAATGGATTCACTAGATACAAGTTCTGCATATGTAGTGCCTTCTATCATTTCCTGCTCCGGTGCTTCTGCATCCATGACATCTTCATCAATTTGAATAGTGTCAGTAGGGTCTTGCTTGGTAGCGTCATGGTCATGCTCGATGACATCAATTATTTCAACTTTAGATTGTTCACCGACATCCTTGATTTTGAATATTTCCTACCATTTTTCTTTTGTCTCATTTTCTACATCAATATATAGCCCATTCATCACTTTTAAGGCTCTCTGTTTGACAAGAAATTTTGAATTGTAGGTTCTCAAATGTTCCTTTATTTCTGCTATAGACATATCAGGAAATAGATGGACTAGATTTCTTTCTCTAATTTGTTTCTCTGAGTCCATTGCATATTTCCACCTATTATCAATATGCAAGTAAAGTTCATTTGGAAGTGACTTTACTAGTTCTAATGGAGCTAGCCGAAACTTAAGAAGAGTGCAAATAACAACTTCTTCAATTTGTCTCTTCTCATCATTATTCTTAGTCTCATACTTGACATATCTAAATCCTGCAAATCTACCATATTCTTTTAGATTGGCACAGAAGTTTTCAACACTATGTATATTTACCTTCTTACTCTTTACAATCTGGAATTTGTTTGCATCTTCAGATTCTGTATCACTAGACTCTTTTGCCAGAATGAGTCTCCGAGTAGATTTCTTGTAGGTCTTGGTTATCTTGGGAGTAGTAACACTCTTTTGTTTCTTACTCAATGATGCAGTTGATGCTCTTGTATTAGGGTCTCTTTGTTGGAGGAGCTGGTAGGTCCTTTGAAATGTCTTGTTTCTTTCTCTTCAACAATTTACCCTTAGGCAACTCAGTGCTCAATGTTATAGCTT
The DNA here is from genome assembly GCF_030272615.1 of Cryptomeria japonica. Taxonomy (NCBI): domain Eukaryota; kingdom Viridiplantae; phylum Streptophyta; class Pinopsida; order Cupressales; family Cupressaceae; genus Cryptomeria; species Cryptomeria japonica. The sequence continues at coordinate 60,340,770 of NC_081413.1, read as the reverse complement.
CCTCTTGAGCTTCTGATTCCTCTTCGGTGATGGCAAGAGTGCCTTTGATAGGTGTGGAGGAAGATTCTTCTCTGAATTTCTTCATTAAAACCTTTATCATCTTTGTTTCTTTTCTTGTAGCCTTGGGTACAACAATGCTCATTTTTACTTTTCCCTTCACCTCTTCATAGGTTCCATATCTTAGCTCAGTAGCATGCCTTGGTAATGAAAGATATGCATCAATTTTCTATTGTGTCATATAAAATTCAATCTCGTACCCATAGGTGGCAAAGAGTGAGTTCTTGGTTCCACAACATTCACATAACAGTAATCAGTATCTACCTCAAAGCATATATCATCCTTATATTTCTCTACTAGCTGGGGTGGAATCTGGTACCTGTTGTGCATCTTCTCTTGAAATTTATTGAAGTAGTCATCCATTATATCATTGAAATTATCTCCCAACTTCTTGATAAAGTCATTAATCTGATGGATGATTGATTGGTGTAGCTTCCAAACTACTTTACCGATTGATGGAAAGAATTTCTCAAAGTAGAAAAACATGCATACAAGAAGTGAACCAAACTTCAGTGTATTTGCCGAGTTGTTCTTCTTCGGCTTCCTTATTGTGTTCAAGTTCTCAAACAAGTTCTTCAATAACACTTCACATAAGTCAACTTTCATTCCCTTTTTCACAATTTTATAGGGTAAGTCAATTGTGGTACAGGGTACATTGTTTTCCCTTGCTGATTGGAAGAAATAGTAACCGATTACTCTAATGGAAAACTTAAGTTCTGCATCAGTGACATTGTTCAATTTCAGTCCTCTGTAATCAGATTCTACTCCAGTTAAACTGATTAACTCCTTCTATGATATCATCTTCTGAGTTCATGCATGATCATAGATAGGATAACGTGTGATCACATGAATGATTTCCTTAGTGATTTTGAATGGTTTCTCTTCTAGCCACATGAAATCATCATGAACTCTACTCAAAACAAACTTAACCCATTGGGGCTTGAACACACTAGGGTAGGTTAGGGCTTCAGTCAATCCCTTGATTCTGATGTGTTCATACTTGTTGTTTAATACACCATCGGTACATAATTCATCATAGGTGTCTCTAATCTCAACATGATATTTGGTGAAGAATATCACATCTTCAACTAACAAGACTCAATCCGGGATGAGTGAAAAGGCGGTTTTGTCATCCGATTCAGAGGTGACTTTAGGTGTCAAAGTGTATTTTAGTGAGGGCTTCTCTATATTCTTGACAACTATGGGATCTTGGATCTTGGGCACCATTGTAGATTTCAGGTAAAAACTTAGCAAACTATCCTTAGGGTTTGATGATTTACAAATGACAGACGCTTCACACTTAGCAGATAATAACAATTTGATAAGATCGGTAAACTAGCTTGACAATGCGATGAGATTTGATGTAAATACCTTGAAATTTTCTCTGAATGAGGTTTGATCACCTTGATTCGCTTTGCTCTGCTCTTTCAAAAACTTGGTGAAAGTAAAGGACCATGAAAATGCTTTTAAGTACACAAAATACCTTATCGGGCTTTGTGCGGGTTAGGTCAAAGCTATTAAATGCACTCGGTTCACCTTTTAACTGATTACTCTCTTTTTTTTGTTTTAACCGAGTAACCAAATTTCCTTCATTTATCGACTTGACAAGCTTCCTGTATTCACCAACTTGACAGGTTTCTTGTAAAGTACTTTTGATAGAATTTCAAACTTACTAATGCATCTTAACTATGCAGATTTTGAATTTAGTACATAATAGAATAGGAACTGTTATGGTTTTATCCTTCAAAGAATGTAGTCCCTTCATACCTTTTTTGATTAATTTGGAATAGGTGCACCTATCTCGGTAGGTAAGGTGCTTTCTTCATTTGACATGATTTCCTTCTTTTTCCAAATCATCTTTAATTTTTCTTTTATTTCCTTGGTGTCACCTCTAGGTTGATCTCTACAATCTCCAGCTAAATGTCCAACTTTGTGACAATGAAAACATGCCATACCAGGATTTCTCCATTATCTTCGGTTGTTCATTCCAAACCTTATAAAATAGTTGGCACTTATATGTCCATATCTTCCACAACATTCACACCATATCCTTGTGTTGTAATCCCATGGTACTGCTGCATATTGTCGGTAAGGATCTATGCAAGTTTAGTAACCTCTAGTGTCTGCTCGGTGTGCAGACCACATGTAGTTATTTTGCATAAGCCAACACTTCTCAATACTATGTCCATATCTATTGCAGTTTCTACAAAACCCTTTGTATTTTGCCTTCTGATAGTTGTTAACAGACTTTGTCCTACATTGGTTAAATGTGTGACTATATTTATTGCAATTGTAACAATAATCATTGGACTAAGTGATATTCGGTTGCTTACCTTTTTTGATTTGGCATATGTTGACAGTGTGACCTTGATTTCCATAGTAGTAGCGAATAGACTTCTTTCTTTTGATGTTATTCCTATTTCCAACTTGCTTTGATGATTCTCCTCTCTCGGTAGTATGAATTCCTTTCTTGGTAGAGTCTTTTCCTTTGTAACCGAGTCCTGCATCTCTGTTGGGTCTTCTTGTATTCAATTGCTCATCCAACATCTTTGATGCTTCATAACTCTTCTTCAGTGTTTCTTTGGATTTCTTCTCTATTTCAAGTTCATCGGTCAACCTTGATACTTCAAGTTTCAATGCTTGATTCTCATCATTCTTTAGAATTGCTTCATGATGTGCATAACCTAGTTGATCTATGATATTTTATTGAATCCCAGTCAACCTTATGATTTCATCATTTTTATCAGATACTAAGACTTCAAGTTGTTGTTTTTCTCTCTGTAGATCTCCTGCTTTATCCTCAACTATCCTCAATGCATCTATATTTTCAGTCATCTGTGTACTAAAATATTCTTGTTCTCTTTTCATTGCTTTTATTTGATCAGCTAATGCTTGGTTCTTTTCTTTCAACACTCCAATCATTTCTTCAGTTTCTTCAGATATACTATTCTTAGATGATGTCTCAATTTGTTCCACTAACTCTTGAGAATCCTGCAAGTCATCAGATAATCTTCTTCTTACTTTCAGAGATTTTTTCATTTGCCTTTGCATGTCTGCAATCACTTGATTAGCATGATCCAACTCTTCTTGTAGATACACAATCCTCTGAGATTGTTTATAGCCTTCCATTGATAAGATATTTCTCTCTAGGTAGTTAAACCCTTTTCCAAGATTCAAGCTTTGATACCAATTGTTAGGCCCAATATTGAAAGCTAATGTACTAAAAGGGGAGGGGTGAATCAGTACTCCAAAACTTTTCTTGAATAATAACTTTACTGTTATGCATAAACAGAATAGTGTAGTAACATAAAATAAAGTAAAAGAAAATAGATAACAATCATACATGATTCACTCCATAACACATATATTTTGGTTACACAGAAACTCTTGGTTAGAGAGAAAAACTACGGTGTGGATGGCACCCACAACTTCACTACTGCAATAATAAAGAGTGCTTGGTTAGAGCTACATTTAAGCTATTTTTGATAGCTTACCCTGTTAGGAGTAACAAGATCTGTTAGATCTACCTTGCTAAAGGATTTTACAACATTTACTCTGAATGATGCACCTGGTTAGAGGCTTTACAATTTTTAGACTTGATTAGAGTCTTTTACCCTATTAAAGGTTTCTATTTTAACTTCACAATATTACAATAAAATCATTACAAATATTTGCAACTTTACATCTGAAATGTTATAGCAAATTCTATGTGCTCAGAATAGATTACCTTGCTTATAGCATACCTCAGTAACCCATATAGTAACTCGGTAAACCCTTCTGTTTACTCTATTCTTCGACTATTCTCTAAAAACCTTCTCGGTGACCTCTTTGTCTCTGTAACAGTCTTCTTACACACATATATATACACCCTTAACTCATGCTGTATAAATAGATCTCTTAAAATGGTGATTCAATTCATTGCTTCGATCTTACAAACAAGATTCCTCGAATGAATAACTAAACAAAATATTTCATTGGTTAGATTGATCTCAAATTCATACACAATCTTCTAGTGCAATTTCTAATGTGATAACGGTTAGATGTGCCTTGATCTTGTAACACATTTTCATATGCATGTCCAGGTTCAATGTATCAGGTAACACGTTTCACTTGGTGTATATCAACTCGGTGTGTCATCTTTACTGCTTAGTAGACATAAAAAAATACTCGGTAGACAGCTCGGTGTATACTGCGTTATGTGACTGCTTTCTTCTGTAACCAACTAGACTGTGCATACCGACTTCTCTGTGTATACCGGCTGCATGATTCAGTAGTGCTAACTGACTAGAGTATATAGTATGACTTTGAACATAAAAACTAATGGCAACTTGATAAGTAGTAACATAGTGATACTACCTATTCAGGTATGACCAATACAAAAGGACACCATGTGGCAAGTTTTAGATATAGACTTAACAAACAATATTCTATTGGGTCGTCGTTAGATACATGAAATGTAAGTAGTGCCTTTGACATACCATCAGTATATAATTTTTTTTTGTACAATGGACAAGAATCCATTTCCGTAGATAATAAGCCTTTTCAGCATTGCAATGCTATGGGGGTAGCTCAAGACAACCAAGTTCCACACAATAGGGAAGCCCAAGCTTCATCGGTACCAAATCATCATCAAGAAGAACTCAAGTCTTTATCAATAGACTTCAAACAAAAGATGAAAATCAAAGATCAAGGTATGGGGGAGTACTCTTTTGAACCCTTATGTCTATCAAAATTACCCACATAGATAAAATCTTATGGACAACCTTCTACATCAACACATCAAGCAACACAACCCATCACCAAATTTGATGGCAAATTTATCCAATTGGGCACACTGGCCAATGAATAAGAAGAGAAAGACATCATTAGTTGGCTATACAAGGATGAAGAAGAAGTTAGAGCTGCTACCATAGAGGTGGCCATACCAAAACAACAATATGGAAAACGAATCTAGATCATGCAAAAGATGGGATACAATGGCAAACGACCTATAGGCAAGTGTCAAGAAGGCATTACAAAACCTATGCAACTTCTTACACAATTTGCATGAGACAAAATAGGACTGGGATATGGACAATGTGTACCACCTAGGCAAAAGCAAAATAAATATCCGAAACCTCAGTGGAGAGAAAAGAATAAATATAATGAAAACTCATGGCAAGAGGCACTACACCAAGCAGCAAAAAAAAAAGGAATGAACAAGAACATAAGGAAAAGGAGAAATGACAAGAGGAATTGATCATTCAAATGGAAGAAGCCTTTTATAAGAAAGTGCATCATGTTCAAGAACCTAATCAAACCAAGGCAGAGCCACTGCCAACATAAATTACTACTCATTGAAGGGAAACAATGTATGAACACATGCAAAGGGTACAAGCAGGCTCCGACTCCAAATTAGAAAAAACTACAAGACTAGTATCAATTGTTAGAGATCTTTTCTCACCATACAACATACATGATAGAAGCAGCGAGATACTCTAGGATAGTAATTCAGAAATTGATTCTAATGAATATGAATGGGCTAGTTATTATGATGTTACAGAGGATATTGAGGTAGATACCATCCATTCATACACACACCTTTCTCAGTTGGCACAAAGCATAGAATCTTGACCACTTGAATTCAGAGCACGACATATCTATGAGGCTAATGAGAATGAGCAGCTGCAATATGAACAAGGCTACATCGAAGATGATACTATCAAAGACCTTGACAATATCATAAACCTAACCAATATCACAATCAAATATAATGAAGCCTATGTCATGATACTTACCACAGCCGATCTCAACCCAACAAATGACTCCTTACCACTCGTATATCCTGATCTCATAGACTGGGAAGAACCTAAACACCATTATATACTAATTTTCCCAGATGATGAATCCATTGTCTAATATCTATGTTTAGTCAACCCGAAAACATGCTCTACCAGCAAACAAAATAATGATATCTACAATCAGGGGAGTGCCAAGTCTCTCAGTTGCAAAAATGAAAGAAACAAAGGGTCTAATTGTGAAAACTAGTCAATGGTAGTATTAGATCACAAAAAAGTAAAAATAAAGGATGCATCTGCAGGTGAAAACCTTTTTGAGGTACCTAAAGATGGGAGACTTGACACTCTTCCTAAACATTATTAAGAGAGGTCGCCCATATTTATTGAGCCAATTCAATCAATAAACATCGGTATTGAAGAAGTAGTCAAAACCATACACTTAGCAGAATCACTAACGGAAGAAGAGCAACCGGATTTTATCAAATTCTTCAAGGAAAAGCAAATCAATTTTTCTTGGGCCTATGCTGATATGCTTGGAATTGATCCAAACCTGATCATGCATCATTTATCCATTGCTCCCGGAGCTAAGCCAGTCAAACCAAAATTAAGAAAGATGAATCTGCATGTGGCATTGTTGGTAAAAATTGAACTAAAAAAATTATTAGATGTTGGATTCATCTGACCTATAGACTATGCTGAATGGATTTAAAACATTGTACCAATTTCAAAACTTGACGAAAGCATCAGAATATGTACAGGTTTTAGAGATGTCAACAAAGTGTTTCCAAAGGATGACTTTCCTTTGCCAAGCATTGACATAATTATGGATCTAATAGCATGCCACACAATGTTATGAACGAGCAAGATCATCAGGAAAAGGAGAAATGACAAGAGGAACTGGCCATTCAAAGGGAAGAAGCCTTTTATAAGAAAATGCATCATGTTCAAGAACCTAATCAAACCAAGGCAGAGCCACCGCCAAAAGAAATTACTACTCACCAAAGGGAAATAGTGTATGAACACATGCAAAGGGTACATGCAGGCTCCCACTCCAAATTAGAAAAAACTACAAGACTGGTATCAATTGTTAGAGATCTTTTCTTACCATACAACATACATGTTAGAAGTAGCGAGATACTCTGGGATAGTAATTCAGAAATTGATTCTAATGAATATGAATGGGGTAGTTGTTCTGATGTTACTAAGGATATTGAGGTAGATACCATCCATTCATACACACCCCTTTCTCAGTTGGGACAAAGCGCAGAATCTTGACCACTTCAATTCAGACCACGACATATCTACGAGGCTAATGAGAATGAGCAACAGCAATACGAACAAGGCTACATCGAAGATGATACTATCAAAGACCTTGACAATATCATAAACCTAACCAATATCATAATCAACTATAATGAGGCCTATATCATGACACTTACCACAGTCTATCTCAACCCAACAAATGACTCCTTACCGCTCATATATCCTGATCTCATATATTGGGAAGAACCTGAACACCATTATATACCAATTTTCCTAGATGATGAATCCATTGTCCAATATCTATGTTCAGTCAACCCGAAAACATGCTCTACCGACAAACAAAATAATGATATCTGCAATCAGGGGAGTGTCAAGTCTCTTAGTTGTAAAAATGAAAGAAACAAAGGATCTAATGCTGAAAACCAGTCAATGGCAGTATTAGATCACAAAAAAGTAAAAATAAATGACGGATCTGCAGGTGAAAACCTTTTTGAGGTACCTAAAGATGTGAGACTTGACACTCTTCCTAAACATTATTAAGAGAGGTCACCCATATTTATTGAGCCAATTCAATCAATAAACATCGGTACTGAAGAAGCAGTCAAAACCATACACCTAGTAGAATCACTGACGGAAGAAGAGCAACCGGATTTTATCAAATTCTTCAAGGAAAAGAAAATCAATTTTTCTTGGTCCTATGCTTGTATTCTTGGAATTGATTTAAACCTGATCATGCATCATTTATCCATTGCTCCCAGAGCTAAGCCAGTCAAACAAAAAATAAGAAAGATGAATCTGTATGTGGCATTTTTGGTAAAAATTGAACTAAAAAAATGATTAGACGTCAGATTCATCTGACCTATAGACTATGCTAAATGGATTTCAAACATTGTACCAATTTCAAAACTTGACGGAAGGATCAGAATATGTATAGGTTTTAGAGATGTCAACAAAGTATTTCCAAAGGATGACTTTCCTTTTCCAAGCATTGACATAATTATGGATCTAACAGCAGGCCACACAATGTTATCATTAATGGATGGTTTCTCTAGCTATAATCAAATAAGGATTCCTCTAGACGATCAAGATAAAACTGCATTCACCTATCCATGGAGAATGTATTGTTGGAATGTCATGTCTTTTGGCTTGAAAAATGCTAGGGCAACTTATCAAAGAGCCATGACAACAATCTTCCATGATATGATCCAACCTTCATGGAAGAATATGTGGATGATTTGCTAGCTAAATCATTCACCCGGGTAGAACATCTGGGCATATTAGATAAAATCTTTCAAAGATTGGAGCAATCCAAGGTCACACTAAACCCTAAGAAGTGTGTCTTAGGGGTCACATCAGGAAAACTATTAGTCTAAATTATGTCAGAAAAGGGCATTGAAGTAGATCTAGTGAAGGTACAGGCCATCATGGAGATGCGACCTCCTAGGAACATTAGCCAACTCAGATCTTTGCAGGGACGACTGCAGTCTCTTAGGCAATTCATAGTCTAACTAGTAGATAAATGTCTCCCTTTCAATCATCTGATCCACAAGAATATAACTTTCAGATGGGAAGACAAGTGTGGAGAGTTTTTTAACCAACTCAAATGATATCTAATGAATCAGCCATTTTTGGTACAACCAATAGTAGGCAAGCCGCTCATTCTCTACATATCAACAACCTAAGTATCATTGGGGGCACTACTAGCACAAGAATATCCAGAAGGTAAGGAAATTGTATGGGCTAGCATGTAGTGACAGAACTTTTGAGAGGCAAATACTACTACCAAGCAAGCCTTCTCAATGAATGTATAATTTAACTCATATCCATTCAATCAAGCTGGTAGTGAAAATTGATCCTCTCAAGTATTTACTTAGTAAAGCATCTCTTACAAATTGATTGGCTAAATGGGTCATGATTCTCAGTGAGTCTGATATTTAGTACACAGATCATCGGGCTATCAAAGGACAGGTAATTGTAGATCAACTGGCTGAAGTACAACTACCAGATCAACAACCCATGCAAGTGGAATTTTCGGACATGGATGTACTAATTGTTACACCCAAACAATGGAACCTGTACTTTGATGGTTCCTATCCCCAACATGGTTCAGGTGCTGGCATCTTGTTTGTCACTCTGGAAGGGCACACAATACCCAGATCTTATAGATTGATGTTTCCATGCACCAAAAACATCATTGAATATGAAGCCCTGGTGAGAGGAATCAAAATGGCTATGGAATGGAGAATCACATAATTGTGAGTCTATGGGGATTCTCAATTAGTCATCAATTAGATCAACAATGAGTATTAGACAAAGGATGATAAGATAATGCCCTATAAGATAATGGTGCATGATTTCAAATAGTACTTTGTACATATCACCTTTGAGCAAATACTAAGGTTGGACAACAGAGCGGCCGATGCAATGGCCACTATCGCTTCACTGCTACAAATTCCAGAGAAACAGAGTCATTACGAGTTCCTAGTAGATAAACTATTTTCCCCAGCCTATGATAATTTCGCATCCCAATTCATCTATGCCTTAACCGGTTCAAACTCCCCCCTATATGAGACAATCTATGATTATCTTAAGAAGAATGCCCTTCCACTCGACCTATCCCATAACCAAATACGTAGCTTCATCCAGCAAGCCAGCCATTATACCTTAACCGCCGACACACTTTACTGTCGAGGTCTAGATGGTACATTTATTTGATGCTTCGATCATAATGAATCTGACTCTGCCTTACAAGAGCTTCATGAGGGTATCTATGGTATGCATTCAAGTGGTCCTACTCTCACCAAGAAACTTTTGAGGATAGGATATTACTGGCTGAAAATGGAGAAAGAGTCTTATCAATTTGCAAAGAAATGTCATAAGTGCCAAATTCATGGCAATCTTATCCATGCACTAGCACAGGAGCTGCAACCATTCACCATATCTTGGCCTTTCTATCAGTGGGGACTTCATTTAGTAGGGAAAATTCATCCCTCTTCTTCAAATGGACATAAGTTCATTATCAGTACAATAGAGTATTTCACAAAGTGGATTGAAGCAGTCCCGATGATCACAATAACTAGAAAACAAATTGCTTGATTTATTCTCAATTATCTCATTTGTAGATATGGCATTCCCAGTTCCATTATCACAAATAATGAGTGTCCTTTAAAAATCAAGACGTACGAGAGCTATGTAAAAGATTCAAAATCCAACATCGCTTCTCCACACCTTACTACCCACAGGGGAGAAGTCAAGCAGAAGCATCAAATAAAACAATCCTAAAAATCCTAAAGAAAACAATAAATAATGCGGGCAAGGATTGGCATGTACAACTCAATATGACACTTTGGACATACAGGAATAGTATTCAGACACCTACAGGGGCTACGCCATATTCATTGGTGTACATATCAGAGGAAATTCTGCCTCTTGAGGTAGAAATTCCATCTCTCTAAGTATCTTTGAAGGGCCTCATACCAAATGAGGAATATCGGGTAAACAGGTTGCATGAACTAGAGCTTCTTGATGAAAAACAACAACATGCCTATGACCATCTCAAGGCATACCACCACCAAATGTGCAGAAGCTATAATTATAGAGTCATCCCTAGAGCTTTCAACGTCAGTGATCTTGTACTAAAATAGAATCCCAGAAAACAACAGGATAAAGAAAAGAAGGGGAAGTTTGAACCTAACTGGTTGGGTCCCTTTGTCATCATATCAGCCTATGGATCAAGGGTATATCAGTTAACAACTTCATAAGGGGATGTTCTTGACAAACTGACCAACAACATCCATCTGAAGAAATTCTACACTTGAGTCATCCAATGTACGGAAAAAGCAAAAAATACAAAAAATCAAAAAATACAAAAAATACAAAAAAAATCAAAAACAAATAAAAAATGTGCAATAAAGTAAGTAGTGAAAACCTTGTAACAGGCGCTATTTGTGAGAGAACTACTTCTCTATCTATCAGTAGTCATATCTTTTGATCCATCCAAGTCTCAATTAATGGCCATTGCCCTCATTTCACGCACACATTTCTAGCACCAACACTTATTCATGTAGCATTATCACGGACATACTTAGCATAGTAACTATCCTTGATTATCCAAAACATAGTTCTCCGTATCATATCCCACCATGGCTTGGTGATCAACATGTATATCCACCTTGATTCATATCTATACCTAGGGGCAGTGTTCCTTTCACTTTAAGCATTCTGACAACAAACGACAAGGATTGGAGCAGGCTAGGAAAACTAATGTCAACAACTACTCATCTGGCTAGAAAATAAGACCATTACCCAACTACAAATTTTAACATACACATGATGGATGATTTTCTGAATTATGATTTGTTACCATATGGCATGAAGTTTTGACTATTTTTATCTTAAAATTTTAAATCATTAGATCTCCTGAGCTACTCGAGGATGCATCGAGATAGAGAAAGCAACAAAGGAATCTGATATTGTTTTTGGCTTTTTGCCTATGAGACAATCATTCATACGGTTAAAATTTGTCTAGAGACATGATTGGAAACATATCATTGAAGACAGTTTCCACTTTGCTCATGCAAATTGTTAACTCTTGTCTATTTTTATGCAAGCAAGACTCAGGTCGTCTTGGTTCAATTATATCCTGATGCTTGTGTCGTCTTGCAATATCAAACATCAATGTAGGTTTTACTCAAGTCATTATGGTTCAATTATACCATTATGCTTGTATTAAATTCCAACATATCAAAAGGTCAATGATGACAAACACAAAATAGAGCACAAACAAACTACTAAACAAAAATGACAACGATAGAATTAAAGTGATCATTTAGTTGCATATCATTTTAATCTTGAATATCATTTAGTTGCATATCATTTAGCTACATATCATTTAAATCTTTCATTAATCATTATCATTATCATACATTTCATTTTCAAGATACATCTCACATCATTATCATTATCATACATTTCATCTTCAAAATACATCTCATCAATCAAAGTAGTCAATGCAAATACATCATCACATTCTCATCTCATCATGAATCACACATCATCGTCAAAATAAAGAGTATTATTAACTAAGCATCACATCATCATCAAAATCAAGAGCATTATTATGTAAGCATCATATCATCATCATAGAGTCATCATATCAATGCATTTCATCAATCATCATAAAAAACACATCACACGTGGATCAGAGAAAATAAGTGCCATATATTATATCTCAAAAATGGTTGAAATGTACAAGGAATATCATGTCTATCAAAATACAACACAATGGTCAAAATATAATAGAGACAGGTCTCTCAAGTATTACTATCTCTTGAGGCTAACGGTCTTGCAGTAGATGTCCCGGATCCATGGATCTCCACCAGGTGGATCACGTCGAGTAGGCCTCATAACACCTCTTCTCTCTCTCCTCGTATGACTACAGTCAAATCGAGTAGACACCACTGAAGCATAGCTAGGAGCTCAGTGATCTCTAGGGACCACCTCCTCATATAAACGCATGTAATACTTGGCCTCCTTGGTCATGTACCATATCTCCCTCAGCGTGTCCCACATCAGGGCACTAGATGTCTCTTTCTCCAATCTCTCAGAAAGATCCTCTGCCTAGCCACGATGCTCTCTCTCTATATCCCGCTCTACCATAACCTGTGTAAGCTGGTGTTGTAGTGCTAACATATATGCTTGCGGATCCTACATTGTGACCTGTAGTGCTCTAATCTATCAATCTTGTCGATGGGTGGGTACCCTCATCTAAATGGGTACCTGTGTTGTGGTCCCACCCATAACTGTCCCTGTCCGAGGAATCAGTGGAGGTAGAACATCAGGTCTCCTCTTCTGGGGATGTTGCCTAACATCCTGTATACCACCCACCGCCGCTAGCACTGCACCTACCCTACCAACCCCACCAACACCAAGCACCAGCCCTCTCCCTCTATCTAATCCACAACCCCCTCTATCTCCCCCTCTCACTCTATCAAATATACCTCCTCTATCTATCATTACTCATATCTTTTGATCCATCCAATTCTCAACTAATGGCCATCACCCTCATTTCACGCACACATTTCTAGCACCAACACTTATTCACGCAACATTATCACAGACATACTTAGCATAGTAACTATCCTTGATTATCCAAAACATCTAGTTCTCCATATCATATCCCATAATGGCTTGGTGATCAACGTGTATATCCACCTTGATTCATATCTATAACTAGGGGCAGCATTCCTTTCACTTTGAGCATTCTGACAACAAACAACAAGGATCGCAACAGGCTAGGAAAACTAATGTCAACAACTACTCATCCGGCTAGAAAACAATACCATTACCCAACTGCAAATTTTAACATACACATGATGGATTATTTTTTGAATTATGATTTGTTAACATATGGCATGAAGTTTTGACTATTTTTATCTTAAAATTTTGAATCATTAGATCTCCTGAGCTACTCGAGGATGCATCGAGATAGAGAAAGAAACAAAGGAATCTGATATTGTTTTAGGTTTTTTGCCTATGAAACAATCATTCATACGATGCAAATTTGTCTGGAGACATGATTGGAAACATATCATTGAAAACATTTTCCACTTTGCACATGCAAATGGCTAACTCTTGTCTATTTTTATGCAAGCAAGACTCAGGTCATCTTGGTTTAATTATATCCTGATGCTTGTGTCGTCTTGCAATATCAAACATCAATGTAGGTTTTACTCAAGTCATTATGGTTCAATTATACCATTATGCTTGTATTAAATTCCAACATATCAAAAGCTCAATGATGAAAAACACAAAATAGAGCACAAACAAATTACTAAACAGGAATGACAATGATAGAATTAAAGTGATCATTTAGCTTCATATCATTTTAATCTTGCATATCATTTAGTTGCATATCATTTAGCTACATATCATTTAAATCTTTCATTAATCATTATTGTTATCATACATTTCATTTTCAAGATACATCTCACATCATTATCATTATCATACATTTCATCTTCAAAATACATCTCATCAATCAAAGTAGTCAATGCAAATACATCATCACATTCTCATCTCATCATGAATCACACATCATCATCAAAATAAAGAGTATTATTAACTAAGCATCACATTATCATCAAAATCAAGAGCATTATTATGTAAGCATCATATCATCATCATAGAGTCATCATATCAATGCATTTCATCAATCATCATAAAAAACACATCACACGTGGATCAGAGAAAATAAGTGCCATATATTATATCTCAAAAATGGTTGAAATGTATAGGGAATATCATGTCTATCAAAATACAACAAAATGATCAAAATATAATAGAGATAGGTCTCTTAGGTATGACTATCTCCTAAGGATAACGGTCTTGCAGTAGATGTCCCTGTTCCATGGATCTCCACCAAGTGGATCACGTCAAGTAGGCCTCATAACACCTCTGCTCTCTCTCTTCGTATGACTGCAGTCGGATCGACTAGACACCACTGAAGCATAGCTAGGAGCTATGTGATCTCTAGGGACCATCTCCTCATATAAATGCTTGTAATACTTGGCCTTCTTGGTCCTGTATCGTATCTCCCTCAGCATGTCCCACATCAAGGCACTAGTCGTCTCTTTCTCCAATCTCTCAGAAAGATCCTCTACCTAGCCATGATGCTCTCTCTCCGTATCCCACTCTGTCATAATCTGTGTAAGTTGGTGCTATAGTGCTAACATCTATGCCTGCAGATCCTGCATTGTGACTTGTAGTGCTCTGATCTGTCAATCTTGTTGATGGGTGGGTACCCTCATCTGAACGGGTACCTGTGTCGTTGTCCCACCCATAACTGTCCCTGTCTGAGGAATCGGTGGAGGTAGAGCATTAGGTCTCCTCTTCTGGGTAGGTTGCCTAACATCCTCTATACCACCAACCGCCGCTAGCACTGCACCTACCCTACCAAGCCCACCAGCACCAAGCACTAGGCCTCTCCCTCTATCTAATCCACAACCCCCTCTATCTCCCCCTCTCCCTCTATCAAATATACCTCTCCCACCTCCTCCACCACCTTTGCTTGCCTCTCCTACCTCCTCTCCCTCCTCATCGCTCTGTCTGGCTCCCCCTCACCTTTGTGGCTACTCATCCTCATCATCATCAAAGGAAGGTAACATCTTTGCCAGATCCGATATACATGCCACTACATGTGCCATGAAGTAAGTTGTAAACTCTTATGTCATTCCAGCATCCACAAACCTAGCCCCATAATCCCATATCTGTCCTACCAGTTTCATATACTCCTCTGCCACTGCTACGCTATCTAAAGTGGGTCCCCACTCTGGCACATCTTATCTCCAATGAGTATATAACAAGCTCCCTATGGCATCTCCTACTTTCTACCATACTATCATTGAACACGACTATGCAAGAATCACTCAACAATAAAGGGTGTCTGCTCAATCAAATACCCTGATATATAAACATAAGGAATCTCTAGCCCGTCCTCGGCCCACACCTCGCAATCCATATAGGTCTCCAATGACTGTATCGATATCATCCAGTACTCTCTGCCAATGCTCTGGTTTGCCCAACTTATACTAGACAACTACACCTGTATAACCATAAACATAAGCTCACCCAACTGGCCTATCCCTGTCTGCAAGCAGTCTCGACAAACGAATGTGCTCCTAGGCCCACATCTGTAGCAATGTCACCCCAGCTGATAAACTAGTGTATCCTAGATATACAACCTAGTGAAGCTCTCTGTAAAGATGGGCCAACATACAAGACCCCCATGCAAACCTGCGCCCCTACGTCACCATGTTCTCTTGCACCAATACCCATCCCATGACTAGTTCCTTCGACCTATTGTCGGGACACAAAATCCACCAATGAATCTTGCTAGTATAGATGGCAACGAGGCATAACCAAAATCCAAAAACTCCTGCCATAGATCTCATACTCACTAATCTAATCATCCAAGAAGATGCAACGTAGATCCTTTATCCCACCCTCCTTAGTCTTCTCATACGACAACAAGGCCCCAACTATAGGAATCTGTAAAATCCGATAACAGTCCTCTGGTGTGACTATTATCTCATCATAGCCAAGTGGAAGGTGTTTATATCATTGTGCCACCTCTCTTCCAAATTTTTCAACAAACCCTGGTTAATGATATACCAAGGCATGTCTAATAAAGAGGACAACCCACATCTCTCAATCACACCTGTATTGGCGAGTGAAAAGTGCGGAATCAATGAGCATGGTCTTGAAAACCACTCTCGAGACTTAAGCATGCCAAGCTTTGCCTGCAAAGCAACAAGTGTCCATCATCAGTTCCCAAATCTATCTGATATATTAAACCACCACAAAATCAACTTAAAACAATGAAGAATCTCAAGAACACAACATCAATCAAAGACCCATATCGAACATCTGATCCATATAAAAAATCTGACCAATAGCAAGAATCAAGACCCATATCACAAGCAACATCAAAGATCCATAATGCAAGCAATCAAAGACCCATATCACAAGAATCAAATCAAGATCCATAACGCAAGCAATCGAAGGCCCATATCGCAAGCAGCATCAAAGCTCCATAATGCAAGCAATCAAAGACCCATATCGTAAGCATCAAATCAAGATCCATTAGGCAAGCAATCAAAGATCCATAATGCAAGAAGCATCAAAGCCCCATAATGCAAGCAGCATCAATAAATCCATAATGCAACCAGTATCAAAAATCCATAACACAAGCAATCAAATCAAAATCCATATCCAAAGCATCAAATCATGAATCATATCGGAAATCAAGAATCGAGACTCATATCAGACATTAACTCAAAAGGCAAACATCGAAGATCCAAATCAAACTCAAAATCAGGATCCACATAAAAAATCAATCAATTGAAGGCACTCCTTATCTAAAGCAATTCATCTTGAAAACAATAGAATCCAATCATCATATTAGAAATCAAACATCATCACAAAGTAGGACAAACATTGATTCAGGACCCATAGTAGAACAATCGACAGACACATATCAGTACTTAAGCCATCTCTCTCATCTATTTGACTCACAACACATTCTTGCAAACCTTTTTCACTAATTTTGGACCCTACACGCTAAACCAGGGCCTCTACACGCTAAGCTGCTACTTATGTGCTATCCTTTTCCACCAATCTGCTAGACACTTTACTCTACGCCCTTAAACCCCTGACGCGCTAACTAGACACTCCACTGCACTACCCTACTAACCGCTTGCATTAATCTACCTGATGCACTACTCTATTTACCCCATGCGACCTTTTGCAGATCCTATTTGCTAAATATGTCTACGCGCTAACCTAACCTACTGGCACGCTACTAAAAGCTACTCAAATGCTAACCTACCTAGGTTAACCCTACGCGCAAACATGTCTATCGTATGTGCTATAGGACCTAACCTATGCACTAAACTGACAAATTTTGACCAAAAAATTTTAAAACGTGATCAAAAGAGGCAAAATAAATAAAAAATGTGGAGAAATTTTGACCACTTGCAGGTGGGCCATAGGCGGCAGGCCTACTGTATCGATGGACATGCTCAAATCGGTGTGAAGCATATGGAACCGTCATCTTCATCAGATCTCAAATGTCACAATCACAAAGAGACAAGTGTGCAAATGATTTTTGAAAGTCACTTTTTACCTTTTGATAGGGTAAAATCAACAAGGTTAATAAGTGGGGCAAGTATTTTCCTCACTTTTTCATTTTTAACCTTATCAACATCATTATCGGGAGATGAATCAATAATGTGCATTCAACACAGACAAAATTTTAAAAATATAATTAATCCCAAAACGCTAATCAAATCGACAAATTTATCAAAAAAACATGATTCATCTCCCGAGGGAGAATCATTAATATCGTTCATCAAATCTAGGGCGTCATATCGACATCTCGACACACAACATCATATTGATCAAATTTTGATAGCATATTTGACAAATTTTCTTTCAATCAACATGTGCACACACATTACTTCAAAGAGGGGCAAAATGTAGAAATATAAATCTGACCACTTTCCTAAGTGAATATTTAATATTCATTTTACCCATTCTTCCTATTAATTAAATTTTATTTAATTAATTCCTTCACATTCATCTATTTAATTAAATGAATTACTCAATTTATTCAATCAAATTCACCTAAGCCTTTTCTAACCTTTAATTAAATAAATCACTTTATTTAATTAATTCCCCTTTCCCTCTTTTAATTAAATTTACATTTGATTAAATTAATCCTTACAAATAAATAAATCTAATTTATTTATTTAAATCCCCCACTTGTATTTATGCAAGTTGCATCTATTTGATTGAAAAAAGGTAATTTTATTTTAATTAAAATCCTTTTTCCTCCACTTGCATTTTCCTACATCTCCCACTTGCCTCCTAAACCCCTTCTAGATTCTTCTAATCACTTCCAATTTAGCCTAATCCATTTCCTAAATATTTTCACAATCCTAAGAAAAGAGAAGTCACTTCTCAAAGCCTCCAAAGTCTTTGAAAACCATTAAAGTCTTTATGTCCTCAACAAGTTAACCCTCAAAGTCTTCCAAACGATTTAAGGCTCTTACATAGCCATTAATGGTTAACTGAACCTTCTTGCATGGTTAGATAATTTCTCTCTAACTCAACCCTCATCTAACCCAAGGGTCTCATCAAGCATTCATGGCTTTAGCCTTGGTTATCTCTTTAACCCTTGCGCAAGATTTTACCCCTTGGGTAAAATATTTATCCAATGGATAACCCTAACCTAACCTTGACCCTTACCTCATAAGGTAACCTCCATGTCTTCTCAAGCATTTAATGCTTCTTTCATCTCCTCTCAAGCAACCTCTTGTTGACAATTGTCACCATTTCATTGGTGAGAATTGTGAACATAGATTGATTAACTTTCAATCCTGGCACTTGTTAAGATTAATTCCTATTTTATTTTTAGCTTTGAAGGATTAGATGTTTTTTGCTAAAGCATTTGATTGTCGAATGATAACTTCACATTATTCCTCAAACTATGTAATGCCATTACATGGGCCCTCTAAAGGGGCTTTTCATCGCCTTCTCGTAATTCTACTAGTTTTGATGTCAAATATTTATGAATAGTTATATAAAGGATGAAGAAAGGTCTTCCAAATCTGGTCCCTCATCCGCACTACAAGACTATAGGTGTGAAAGTGTATAACATTGGATCAAGCATTGTTTATGCTTTATCTTTTTCTATTTCTTCTTGTTGTGTGAAAATTATTTGATATACTTTGTATTTATAATATTTTTCTTTCTTTAACAAGGTTTAGACCCCATCAAAAAATCATCTTACCTTAATAAATAATAATAATATAGGCATACAATGCGTGGACAGATAAAAAAGATAAGGAACTAAAAAAGACAATGAAATCTCTAAAAATATCATAGGATGTCTCTTTGACTTTAAATATTTTCACTACATTTTGTAATCTAGTAAAAAAAAAATCTAGACTTGTGAAAAGATCACTAGAGTAGTAAAAAACGTGTTCGCATGGTTAGCGGAGTTGGATTGGTCCATGGGTTTTCTCCCCATTGGTCTCGTGGTTTGACTTCGAGGCCTAGACTCACCCAATACACCTAGCTTGCGGGCAACTTGGTACATCCCCAGTGGATTAGTCTTGCCTTAGATCGCACCTTCTTGAACCCCATGGGCTCACTCGTGGGGATACCACTAGCGCAACAAAAAAAAAAAGAGTAGTGAAAATTTTTTCATGATTGAAACACTTTTTCAACACGTGAGAATCAATAGAAACATCACATAGAATAAAATAATTAATTCACAACTTCTTCCTTTTTCCCAAGTTATCATTTTGATGCATAATGTCATCTAATACACTCTTTAGCATCAAAGTGCATGTTTCTTATTTCAAAACCTCTTCAAATATTTTTAGGAAGTAAATTCTAACAACTTTTGAAATCATACATTAGCTTATATTTTCTCAATTGATGATTAAGATAGATCACCACATTCTAAAAGAGGAGCAATGAGTGAATTATACTTTAATGGGTGGATTTTGAAAATCATTATATTTTCCATGTATAGTTTGTTATGTTAACTCTTTAGGGGTTTGGAGTATTTTTCAAAAAAGTGTTTTAAAATAAACATTTTAAGTGTACTTCAATATGAAGAAATAAATAAATTCCTTTGTTAATATTAGAACTACCACCACATTTTTTATTTTAATATGTTATCTTATTGAAGCAAAACGTGTATTTGAAGCTTTATACACATTAGAACAAATTTTAAAAGGAACCTTTAGATGGTAGAGGTCTATGAAGCATAAGATCTTTAAATACAATAGAAATATAACATAACATATATATTCTAATAAAAACATATATATTAAAAACCTATAATTAATTTAACTTTAAATTCTAAAATTAACATTTTATATTTAGAATTTAATATAATATATATTTATTTTATTTAAAACCCTTCAATTTTAAATTATTATACTAGACTTTACCATGAAACTTGTACTTTTTTATTATTATTTACAAATAAATAAATAATGATCATCTGAATTTCAAACACAATTGCAATTGTGTATTCACATGTTTCCCTATATTAACAATTTCGGTTATACATTAAAAACATTGAGAAGTATTGTATTGAACAATTGAATCAGAAGGGTTCTAGATTCTACTTCTAATTTGGAATAGACTAATAACTCCGAAAAGAGAAAGAAACGCCTCCAATACAATTGCTAAATTAGAGATGAGGATCGAAGAGGATTCAGAAATGGAAACAGCAGTGGGAGATCTCAGAGAGTATACCAGATTTCCGTCTATGCTTTTCACCATTTTTCTATTTCGTCGTGTCCACCAGTAAGATGGAATTTGAAGCTTTCTAATCGATAAGTCTGAATTCTTGTTGACCAGAGCTGGATCTCTTCGTTGCAATTTAACACGCAGATTGTTATTCTGTGGAAGCCCATTCACTAAGTGCAGATAAACCTCTAAGTTGTGAAAGCTAGAAGGATTATAAGATTGCTTCAACACTTACGAATTGCTGCTACCCAAAGAAATCTCAATTCCCACATGAACATGTCCATGGAAACCAGTGAAGAATTCTGGGGAGCCAACCCATTTTCTCATTCACGAAAACTCCAGGAACTTTAGGAACCAAATCCTTTTTATTTACCAGCCGCAACACTTTGACTCCAATCTCTTCAACGTGTTGGGCAAATGATAAGTTTCCCATGCATGTAGAGGCAAAGGGAAAGATAGTGACAGGTATTGACCTAATGTAATTTCCATTCATCACCAGCTGTTTTATGTCATATGCACTTATGGTTGCCAGTGCAGCTCCCAAGCTCTGTCCAGTGAATGTTATAGTCACATCTTCAACTCTGAAATTATTCAATAACCTTTTTATTTCCGCCTCAACAATCTCTCTTGCGCTGAGCCTAGATCTTCCAGAGCCTTCATCAATCCGAACATCAGGTTTGAAAGTCGATTGGACGTTGGATTCTCTAGTAAACAATAAAGAAGCAGGAACTAATACGTCTTTGACATTTTGTATCCATTCATGGGATGTTTCCATGCCTCTCCATGTAACAACTATGTCACGCCTACCCAATCTTTTTATCTCATTTGGGTTTGTGCAAACAGCAATAAATCCCATCCAAGCACTGCTCTCCCTCCATTTCTCCCGGAAATAGGATTTTAGGGTTCCAGTATTGGCGTATATATATTTGGTGACTTGATAACCACGCTCACATTTCAGAGAACCCAATCTCTGTCCTAGTGAGCTTTTGGAGTGCTTAGAATTCCCATAGTATTGGGAAGACCGAGTATTATCAAATGTGTCATAGCTGTGCTGTGCAAAATCACCATATCTGAGTATCTCTGATTTGAGAAGCGGATGAATTGGATTAAGCAAGCCCTTCCAGTTATTTGCACCCTGGATGTCTCACCACATATCACCAATTTGCAATATCGCATCCTCATTAAGTTCTTCACTTTTTGGATAGCCATTTCCAAGACCTAATGTAGAATTCATCATAGGTTATTATAACTAGGATACTTCTCTTTTTGCAACACAAGTTTTATTCGAATTGAGCTTACAGAGATTCAAAGCGCTACCAAGCAAAATGAAATTTGAACTGTTGAGACGTTGATCAGTTGGCGTTTAGATTCTGTGATGCAAACGCTGAATGGAATGCAGTATATATATTGAGTATTTTGAATATTAAAACCTACCATTCTTAAATAGACTCTTCAATGTATAGCTGGGTGAAATTGTGGGTGTGATTCAAACCTTCCGTTCTTGAAACATATAGTCATCCATCTCGCTGACGTAATCATCCATCTCCAGTTGTTAAAGACACTGTGCACGTGTTTTGGCCGAACATTACTGTTTTAAACAGTAGCTATAGATGATTGACTTAAAAAGCTACTAAAAGTATTGCAAAACCAAAAAAGTTCAATTTAATATTAGGCACTTAATTATTAAACGAATTAATCGGACTAATTAATAACTACTTTTCTTTAATGTATTCTAGTCGATTGGTTTCCTCACGCGTAATATTTGTCAAGTTAACATTTCTGTAGAATCGGTATGGTATGACTACTGATTTTAAGAGGCCGTTCCAAAAAATGCGTTCGGTCCACATAATTTTTAGGTAGGTTGAATAGAAACTAAAAATTATAGGGAGGCAGCTCAGTGGTTGTATTATAAGGATAATGTTTTATATTTACAAATTAGAGATTGTTTTTCATAGTTTTTTGATAAATCTCAGTTTTTAGAGGATATCTACCGTTGTCTTGGCGTCCGTACTCATGCAAGATGATCTAATTCTCTGATTCTTGCATCATTTTTAATCGTTTCTTGTTGTTTTCCTGATTGTTTTCCCTGCCATTTTTCGTGTCAAGTTTTGGCTTTTCTAATATTTCAGGTTCACAAAATACTTGGCATAAAATCATATGCATGGTTTCTCTTCCCATCCACCTAATTTTGCTCACATAGAGGAGAGGGACCACTAATCATGAGGGCTAATTTCGTCAACATGTAGTCGTTACATGGAATATCGTAAGACCTCCATTGAATAAAAAATATCATTTGTAATAAGTATAATATTGTATTTCTATTTAAAATATAACTTATATGCAACTTAAATGGACCAAATACCTATTAGTAATCATAATTGTGTGTTATCTCTAACTTTTATATCCAACACTAAAAGACCAATAGTTGGACACAAAAAATTATTTGTTGTTATAAAAATAACATATTATTATATAAAATACAACTTATTTCAAACACAAAGGGACCAAGTTTTGAACAATAAAACCTTTGGACAATCCCTCACATTTCATGAAAAGAAAAACAAGGTATTTATTGTGTTCACCTTTTATATTTGTGATAAGATAAATTTTCAATATGAAATACTCCAATGCATATAAATTGTTACACCAATAACATCTTATTTTATGAATGGCACACTTATAGTGGATAGCTACAATATTTTATTTGAAACAAAAAATTATTTATTTCACTTGTTAATGAATGTATTTATGCCTTTTAATATAACATTTATAGGTTCTCATGTTCAAGTATTGGTCCATTTTGACTAATATTTGGTATTTTTTGTATTTATATGTGGATTATTTATTTACAATATATAGTATAAATATGTGGCAAGATTGTATTATCTTATAGTAAAATTGAATTCTTGAAATTGAGCTGAAAAATGGGGCTTAGGGCTTTGTCGTCGTGTCTCCCGAGGCCATGTTGAATGGATGGCCAATGTCCGTGGAGGCCCAAATAGGAGGGAAAACACATCATCTGGGTATTACGGCCAAAAGAATGCATTAGGTTGGGTCACCATGGGAAACAGGAGCCATCAATCAGATCCTTGCTATGGTAAAGATGTTGCTAGAGATAGTGCAGGTAAGAGCTTTTCCTATCACTTGTTTGTTAGCTCAAATGGTTCCATCTCTGGCATTCTTTTTGCCCGGGGTAGTGAGCAGTTCCGAAAACAAGGCATGTTGTAAAAGAGCAGAGCTAGGGTTTCCTCGAATCATGGACGCTCAGATGAATCTCAGGCAGAGAAGAGGGGTTTTGGGTCACCTCCAGCTTGTGATAAGGTTGGGAAGGAATGTTCCGTTTGCTAGTCTCCTAGCTCAAATGAATTTGGTTTTGGTGGTTTTTCTACATCTATTAGTATGCAGTCCTTGAAATAAGGTATCATATATAAGGGTGGAGTTAGGAGTCACCTAAAATAAGTAGAATCAAGTATATCTCAGACTGAGAAGTGTGATTTTGATATGCCTTCCGTGTGTAGAGGTCCAAAGGGGATGGACAAAACTACTTTTCGAGAGCAGAGCAATGTGAAAGCCCTCGAAAGTGAACAAAACGGTGGTAACGAGAGGGGATCTTCTTGGTCCAATGGGGTGATGTGGTCTGGTTTGTTTGGAGTAGATAGAGGGAAGGTGAGTATTCTTCTTGTGGTTACTTTGTGGTGGGTTTTTATAGCGGACAAGATAGAAAGAAGGTATTTTGTGAGTACCAATGAAGTTGGGAAGAAAGATATCTATTGTTGCTTAAACGTTGGCATTCAGCTTTCAACCCAGCGTCTCAATCCTTTGATAAGACAACTTGCAACCGAGCGTCTAAATCCTTTGATAAGACACCAATATGGGTAAGAATCCCCAACTTACCGTTTTATTTTTGGACAGATCCTATTTTGAAGTGTGTTTTCCTTTGATAAGACACCAATATGGGTAAGAATCCCCAACTTACCGTTTTAGTTTTGGACAGATCCTATTTTGAAGTGATTGAAAACACATTAGATAAATTTCTGGGAGTAGATGAGGACTCCCTCTATTTCCTTCATACTACCTATGCTTCTATTCCTATGGATATGGATGCAAAGAAAGATCCTCCTATAGAAATCTGTTTGGAATTTGTAAATGGAAGTTAGGTGCAACCTGTGGATTATCAAGGTATTTTGTTTAGATGTAGGTATGCTTCCAAACAGGTCATATGACTACCCAATGCATTAAAAGGAATAATAAAAGACAGGCTTAATGGTGGAAAAGGAATAATAAAAGACAAGCTCAATGGTGGAAAAGGAATAATAAAAGACAAGCTTAATGGTGGAAAGAGGTAGACTCTGACCTCTATATGGTAGAAAAAGAAAGATCGAAACCTTAAGAGATTGACATGGGGTGTCTATTGGAAAATGCTAGGGAAAGGACTTGAAAAATACCTTAAAAGAAGGAATAAGAGGAAGGAAATCAAGGCTACTACCTTAGATTATTTCGAGGGATCGAAAGATTCTAAGCATGAATTTCCCTGATGCTTGGACTTGGGGGATTCTTCCATTTCAAACACGGGGCCTCAGTGGGAGTTGAGCTAGAAAATATAAAAAATGAAGAGACAAAAATATCTTGTATTCTTGAGGTGGAGCAAGACTTTTTTGCTATCATAATGAAGGGATAGAAGGAAGATTCAAAGACGGAACAAGGCAGGGAAACTTTGAAAGGGTAGAAGAATAAGAGGTCAAAAAGAAATGGATCTCTAAATATGCTCCTTAGCTCTCATATCAAAGATGGAACAAACAAAAATAGATAATGTATTGTTGTATTTAGGAAGGAATATTCAATCTAGATTATTAATATGGAGATTTATAGAAATGTAGGTGGTTGTAGAGATTGATTGGTCATGCTCCATGTTATCTTGGACCCAAGGTTTATAATAGTAGGGATTATAGTTGTAATAGTAATGTTAAAGTTCCTATATTTGACATCAGACTATTTTTGGGTGGGGCATAGTGAATGACAGATTTATCATGTAGTGGGATTTATGGTATTATGGTCATGCTTGACATTCTATAACTATTTATTTATTTTATTTTATCTTAAGTGTTTAATTGAAATGGGTATTAGCCCTTCCAGCTATTTACTTATAACAAAAAATGGTAAGATTGGATATTATAAGCACAAATGGGTGTACAACTAGTAGCCCCTCTCCCCTAGATGGAGTTGAATAGAACCGATCACATTTTCCAATCAATAACTAAACTTTCACTAATTTTTTATTTTTTTTGGTTTTACACTATGTAGTGTCCTAAAATTGCACCCCTTTTCAATTTTGACTGCATTTGGGTCCTCACCTTAGTATTTATACCTGTTGGTCTGATTTAAGACCTGATTATGTTCATACACATCACAAATGACATAAAACTCAAAATACACCTCATCAAGCACCTTAAGCCTACCCCAAATTGAGGCAGGACCATGGCGCCATGCCATGGTCCACCCTAATTTAGGGCCCCTCAAAACCCATTTTCACGTCTGAAATTTGACCAGGAATCCCCTCTCTATGTCAGCTCATGTCTGAATATTAATCAATTTTCCCGATGGGAAAGTATATAAAGAGAATTTCCCCTCACATTTGAAAATCATTAAGAATCAAGAAGTATTGAGCACACACATGAGAGCATTTTCAGTCTTCCTTCAAGCTTTGGAGTAGCAATAAAATCAAGAATCAAGCATTGAAGTGGAGATTTACATCTTATTTCATGAAACCTAATCCCATGTGGAGGCAAGTAAAACTTCACAAGAAGGTATCATCATTCAATTTTTAGTCATAATTCAACATCTCCCTCAAAAGGAGATCTTTTCCTTGTAGTTATTTCAATTGTCTTTATTTAAATTTCATTGTTGATTATAAAATAGGGGTTTGACCTAAGGAAGGACCCTATTCCCAACCTCTTTCCCCTTCTTTTTATGTGCAGGAAATAGGTACAAAGTTGTACTCTTCAGAATAAGCTTCATTCATATTAGAGACAAATCAACACTTTTTGGCGTGCGAAAAGTTCGAAGGACCATTGTGATGTGCCATAGTCCTGGATTTTTAGTCGATTTTTTGAGGGTCAAATCCGACTCAGCTTATATTAATTAGATCCATGCGCACATGAAAAGTGCCCATCTATAGCTCACTATTTTGTCAGTTTTACCTTCATATTTTAGCACTTTACCTTAATTCGGTATTTGAACTTACAAAAGAGAGGAAAACCCCACAAAAAATAAATAAATCTATTTAGTATTTATTCCTTAATCTGATTTGTGACTTAATCTAGTGGAGTCACTTCCCTCATTTGAATTTAAAGGTTTTCAAGCAAAATTAATTTGGTGATTTCTCCTTTCTATGTTGCAAATCGCCAAATCAAAATTTTCCCCTTTACACGTTGGTAGGTGGCAAATATATCGATGGTAGAGTTATGTAGAGAAAGGGTAGAACTGATGTGAATATCAAAAACAACTACTTGGTAGGGCCTTTTAGTCTTCATTCAAAGTACTTCCTTGACAATCCACCCTAATTCCTTGTAGCCCTCTAAATGGGTATGTTCCTTCATAACTTTTTGAGAAGTCATGATATCCAAAATGTAAACACAATTAAAAATACCCATTTGGCTCTTACAAAAAATATCTAAAAATGAGGTAGGGTTTCTTTAAACATATTGGGTCAAATTTTGATTGTCCTTGTTGGAATTAGCCCTAATTGAGCTAGTAGGCATATAGGTAACTTGGGCTTTGGTCTCTAAATGATTCCAAAAAGGTGTGGAATATTTTTCTTGGACTAGGAAGGATTCCTACACTCCCTTAAACATCCCACATAAGCCACAAATCCCTTTTGTTTGGTACAATGCAAATTAAGGGCTTTCCATTAGCCCGATACACGAGGATATCATGCCTAGGGCATCACCTTTACACTTGCAAACCTTCTCCCCTATTCGTGAAAATTTTTCATAATGAAAAGAATGTATATACAGTCCATTCCACCAAGTTTCAAAATATTTCACCAATGGAATAGTGTTTTGTACATTTTTCTTTATCTTTGGTTAACCTAGGTAGGGTTTTAACCCGCCTAGGGAAAAAAACTTGTATCTTACCCAAATCTTAATGGAATTAGATGAAACCAATTGGAAAGGGAAGGAAACTTATATTAATTTATTTCCCAATTAATTTCAAAGAAATGTTAATCCATACAAGCACGTGGGAAACAATAGAGAAACAAAAACACATTCAATTTACAAGAAATGGTGAGCTTTTATTGAATTTTCAACAAAAAAACATCCATTCAATCCCTTGGGTTGATGTGAAAGGGCACTTTAAATTTTTCCCAATCAATTTCTAACATTCCCTAACCAATTTTTAAATTGTAACCTCATTATAACATTTTATGCCAAAAATAAAATAAAAAGTTGCTTGAAAACATTGTGCAACTTTGACAACTTTTACAATTTTGCACCTCCTAACACCTAGAACCCCAAACTTGACTCCAAAAACCCAAAATAGTCACAAAAGACATTATTAAATGTGGGAAAATCAATTGAAGATAAAATACCAATTTTCACCCATTGGACCTAGCCTAGACCTAGGATGCTCATGCACCATACTCCCAAGGGCAAACAAATCTCAAGTTCCACTTGAGGAGAGACCTGCAACAGTGCATCCATGTTGCACAATATCTTCTTCTATCATCCAAGAGGAATCCTCAATTGGGAGACATCTTCACTTTACCAATTACTAGTATTAGAGCTTACGCCTTATTCTCTTGAGTTCTTTGATGTCCAAGATGCATTCAAACTCTAAGGGTTGGCTTGGAGGAAGATCCTTGGTCCAATCTTCTTTTGAATCTGCATGCAAACCTACAACCACATCCCCTTTATAATGGTAAAGATCATAAACATTAAAAATAGGATAAATTTTTATCTCAGGAGGGAGCTCAACCACCCTACATGACCCAATATTCTTAATATTTGAGTTTGGAATATTTCCCTCTAGGAAACCTCTTTCTCTTACATGTGTCATTATGGGTGTAAATAATTATTCATCATTGACATTATTACACTTTACTTAAGTTAACTTAGGATAATGCATCTCTTCGTAGTTTGGATATGAGACACTTAGGGAATTGTGCACATAGGGATATAGCTTATAGGAGAAATTCCACCTTTTGTGGTCCTATTTTGCTATTACACTCCACATTCGGTGGGTCATCCACCTCTTGTGGAATATTATATTATTTCTCCTACCTACCCCTAGTATTTCTTACCTACCCTTGTTTCTCATTGAGCCACATGTCATGATTGTGTGCTCGTATATCCAGATGGCCTTCCTTATATTAGCAGGCTCATATTCATTGTATTGGTTAATCCAGATGATCATTTGTCTATTGATGATAATATTGTTTTTTCTTTTCATTCTATTATCTCTCTTTATGCTTTTCATTGCGCCCCTGATCTTGGCAAAATATGACATGGTATCAGGGTCATTGGGGCTTCATTGATTGGTTTTGGGAGATATCTTGGAAGGCTTCTATTTTTGGATCTAAGGTTCTGCTCATTTTGGAGGCATCCTAGAGCGTTTTCCACCTCAGCATTGCATCCGAGAGGTCGTTTCCATAGAAATCGAGTATAAACTCAACCCATTTTGGCGAAAGTCGAACTTTGGGTGTGGAGGAATTTTTTGCCCAATTCGAGTGATACGGTATGAAATTTTTGGATTTTGATTATAAAAAAAAGAATCTGAATTTTTTTTTTTCATTTTCTGAAAAAAAAGGGGCGTTTTTTCTTTTTTTAAAAAAAAGGGGTTTTTCATTTTTTCAAAAAGTAAAATAAAATTGTTTGGGGGTCTATAGACCCCGCCCCCCCCCCCCCTTTCCCATTGTACTATTCTTTTTCGCAGGCTTTGCAGGTGTACAACTGTGACCGGAAGATGCTTGCCTCCCGTCTGCTGGTCCACCACCGATAGACCTCCTACCGCCCTCCCGTAGCAGTCCCGCTGGCCACTCTAGCCCTAGCGGCCTTGCCGCTTGCAGCAGCTTCGGCCCGGCCGCTCACCCACCGCCAGCGCCCGGCCTGGCCACGCATGGTGCAGGAGCACCTAGGACTTAGGCTTATATTTTTTTCTCAATTTTGGCTTGTAATGACTTTAGCCAAGTCAGGTACTTAATAAGGACTCCAGGAGGGTCCAAGACTGAGTGTGATGAGTCAAGTGTAGGCATAGTTGAGTTAGTTTCTTCCTAGGTTTGCATTTTGTGCATAAGTAGTGTTGTGAGTAGGAAATTGACCTTCTTGATCGTCAAAAGTGGAAAAACTTGGTATGAGCATTAGAGAGGTTTACAATATTCTTAGGAATTCTTAAACAGTCATGAGTAATGACTTAGAATAGGTTTCATAGGTTGGAAAAGCAAAAAGTGCAAAGTTGTAAAAGATGTCATGACAACTTTTGTCCTAAAATGCTTAACGATGGAGTTAGGCATAGAAGAACACCCCAAAATTCCTCCACATGTGGGGAAGACTATAAAAACCTCCTCTTGCATGGTTAGCAAGGTTGGAATTTTGTTTTTTTATGATCAACAATCTAAAACTACTCATTTTCGGACTGTTTGTCACTATTTTTGCTTATTTTGGTCATAAATGTGAATACAAATGGATTGAATCCATTGATCCAGTAATGGATTGAGTTTCCTTGGTGTGTTTTAGAGTCATTTAATTCATTTCAAGCTTTGTAGTTAGTGTGTGTCAGTGATTTCATTGCTTTGTTTTCAATCAACCAGTTTTCGCTTGTAAATAGCAATTTTGTGTAAAATGGTTGCCCCATAAAATCCCTCTGTGCTACCATCACGGCCTATTGGGAAATGGAAGGAAACCACTTTTATAGTGTACATATGTAGGGAGAAGTTCTAGAAGTGATGTTTGATATGGCCACCACCTTGTTCTAGGTGAGTCCAGGATCAACCCGGCTAGAGAAGACAAGGTGAAATTTCAATGCAAATTGTAGAGGTGAACACAAAACCATAATCAAAACATTTGGGGAGGTCCATGAAGTCCATACAGAGTTTCCATTG
Organism: Cryptomeria japonica; assembly: GCF_030272615.1. Taxonomy (NCBI): domain Eukaryota; kingdom Viridiplantae; phylum Streptophyta; class Pinopsida; order Cupressales; family Cupressaceae; genus Cryptomeria; species Cryptomeria japonica. The sequence goes on along the minus strand of NC_081413.1, from coordinate 60,309,747 downwards.
CAAGGAGAAGCCTTGAAAAGACCATAAGATGCCCATTTCACAAACTTGACCTGTCACTGTCGGTTGGGAGGCCTAGAAACCCTTCAAAACCCTCATTTTTGGGTTAGGGCATTGTATGGTGAGTTGGGAAACCAAAATCACTTGGGGATAGGTGAGTGTTTGAAGAAAAACCAACCTTGTTGTAGGGGCTTTTGGACCATTTTCCTCTAAACCCACAAAAACTAGATTTGGGAGGCCTAATAGGGGCTCATTCCTTATAGCCCTTTTTCTAGGCAAAATGGTGAAATTGGTAGAAAGGATGATGGATGCAAACCACAAATGGACCCAAATGGAATTCATTCCATGTTAAAATCCACCTCCACACCTTTGCAACAACTTACAATAGCAGGAGGTAGAATTGGCAACTTGAAGACAAGACAACAACAATGAGAAAGTGGGAAACACCTTGAAATGGTAGGGTTCCTAGTTAAACACTTGATGCAAACACCTTGAGATTGATAAGAAGAAAGCCCTATAAGAGATTGAGAAGGACTTGGAGGTCTTAGAGCATAGCAAGACCTAGAGAGGTTGTTGGAATGGAGAAACACCAACTAGGTGAAGTGTGAGCAAGCTAGGTGAACCCCATTAATGTCGCCGACCCTTCGGCCCAGCCCTGACGGGTCCTCCACTCTAGCAGTCACCAGAACCTTCGTCGTCGGCCCCTCCGGCTCCAGGCACCGGCCCCACCACCTTTCCGCCACCCTCCGACCACTACCAGTAGATCTCCACCTGCCATGTAGACAACCGGGTCCACGTCTGCTTGCCACATCGCCTGTTGGGCCCACCTCCACCTGCCACGTCACCCACAGGCCCAGTCATCTACCACATCACCCGCAGGCCCAGTCAGCTCCATGTCAACACTTTCTACATAGTTAGTGCCCAATCAGTGCTCAGTTAGCACCCAGTCAGCATTATTTGATAAATTTTAGACCCCTCTACATTTAGCAGTTTGGATTTTTGGGTCAAATTTGGAGGCTCATAACTTTCTCAATTTGGCTCCTTCTTGGGTGCAATTTTATTTTATTTGGGCTAATGTTTTGTTCTCTTTGTAGTGGTGTGGTTATTTTCTTATTTTGGTGCATAGATGTTTCAAAATTTTAGGATTCTCTCAGCTGTACCTATCCAATCCTCAATTTTGCAACTTCAAAGGCTTCGTTTGAGCTCATACGATCTCCATTTCAGGTGGTGTTTTTTTGGAAAGTGCATTTTTTTTGTCTACTTTCATAATCTATGATCATTTTTTAGAGAGTTTGAGTGGATATTGTACTTTCATATATTGGTCTTTCTTGGCCTACTTGGTACTTGTAATTTTCTTGGATATTAGTTTAGATCTCTTGGATTATTAGTTTGATTCTCCTTTGGACTTATTGAGGTAGTTGTAAAGTTGAAATCTGAATTCCACTCTACCATTTTTTGCAAGTAGCCCATTGTACACGCACTAAGTATAAAGTGTCAAGTCATCATTTTGGGGGGAGGTTCTTTGATTGAGTGAATTTGGGGGGGTGTCTTGTGTGATTGTGCCTCTCTTTCCTTGCGCTCTTTCATTTTTGTTGCAAGGATTCCTCATAAATTTCTACCTTTAAATCCACATAATTATGTATCATGGAAAATTAAAGTATGGAGGAAATTAATGGAAAAAGGTCTCACGCATTACATAGATGGAACAATAGTAGCACCACCTGATCCTAAGGTTGGTCCTAATGCTTAGTTAGAATGGCTCACTAAGAATTGCATGGATCTTGGAACTTTGCGTAAGTATGTATCAAATGACCTCATTTTTCACTTTGAGAAGTGTACTACAATCAAAGAGGCTTGGGATATGTTTTAGAAATTGTATGGTTAGGTTGATGAACTCAAAGGTTACAAGATTGTCAATGAGCTCACCAACTTGGATCCCAAGAGTTTTGATACAATCCAAGATTATGTCACCAAAGAAAATGAGCTAAGAGAAAAGCTTAAGGATTGTGAAATTGACAAAAATGATGCTCAGTTGATATTCAACTTGTTGGACAAGCTTGCACCAGAATATGCAGCATTTGTGTCTAGCTTCCAAACTCATCGTTTGACAGTGGGGAGCACCTATACTATGCCTTCATTTGATGCTTTCACAAAAATGTTGATATTGGAATAATCTAAGTTGTTGAACATGGGGCTTCTCAAGTCTTCAAAGTCCAAGGCTTTGGTGGCTAATCAAGGGAGTTAAGGGAGTCAAGGCAAAGATTCCAAGAAGAAGAAGAAGCAATCTAAGTCAAAGCCATGACAGGAAAATGGACAATCATCCTCTCCATCACAAGGCAATTTTTCATCCTCTTCCAAGAAGGGGACTCCATCTAAGAAGGATAAAAAAATTTGTGCTTATTGCAAGAATTATGGTCATGATGAGCATCGATGCCACACCAAGCAAGTTGATGAGTTGACAAATCTTCTTAAGAAAAACAACATCAACTTGTCATAGACCTACACAAAGAAGGATTCATCTCCTTCCTCTTCCTCACAATCTAAGGAAAAAGGGAAAGCATTTGTGGCAACATTAGGTTCTTCACAACAGTAGATACTTGACTCGGGTGCCTCTTATCACATGGGTTCTACAAAGGAGCAGTTTTATTCATTGGAGCCATTGAAGGTACCTCACATAGTAGAACGGAGTTGCAAAGCGCAAGAATACAACTCTCAAAGAAATGGCTAGCTGTATGATACATGCACGTTCTCTTGATCCTGCCTTTTTGGAAGAGGCTATTAGTTGTGCCACACACATCCAGAATCGGGTTCCTCACAAATATTTGCAAGGTATTACTCTTTTTGAGGCTTGGGCTGGTAGGAAATCAATTATGACACATTTTAGAGTCTTTGGGTGTCTAGCATGGGCTCACATTCTTGTGCAAAAATGCAAGGCATTGGAACCTCAGAGTAGGCCTTGTTATTTTGTTGGATATCCTAAGGGTGCTAAGGCATATAGATTGATGGATCTTGAGACACATGAGGTCTTCATTAAGATAAGTGTTCACTTTGAGGAAATCTCTCCTACCTTAGCCTCTCTACCTCCTCCACCTTCCTCCATTATGGATAGTGATGCTAGTGATTCAGATGATGAGACTCCTTCAACTCCAACTCCCAGGGTTACACCTCTGTAGGGTCCACTTGTAGTTGAGGAGCCTCATTATCCACCTCCACCTAGAACTTATTAGGCTCGATAGACACTTGAGTCAATGGGTTCTCTTGTTGGGGATCCTTCAGATACATGGAGGACTCAATCACAACATCAGGACCTTCCACATGCATTCATTGCTACCACTTCTGATCCACAAACATTTCAGGAAGCATTAGGGTTTCTTGAGTGGGACCAAGCTATGTAGGAAGAGTATAGTTCCTTGATGAGGAGCAACACATGGGAGTTAGTCCCTCTCCCTAAGGGGAGAAAGATGGTTCGATGTAGGTGAATCTATTAGAATAAGTTTTCAGTGGATGGTAGTGTGGATAAGTGTAAGGCTCGGCTTGTTGCAAAAGGTTTCTCTTAGGTTCTAGGTGTTTAGTATACTGAGACCTTTGCACTCGTAGCCAAGATGAAATCCATTCACTTGACACTTGCTATTGTTGCAGCTCATGGTTTGGTTGTACATCAGATGGATGTTAAGAGTGCTTTTCTTCATGGGGATCTTGATGAGGAGATTTATATGGAGAAGCCACAGGGTTTCATCTAGGATTCTTCCTTGGTTTGCAAACTAAGGAAATCTCTTTATAGCCTTAAGCAGGCCCCCAGGGCTTGGTACGCCTAGATGGATTCCTTTCTTCTCTCAACAGGGTTCACTAGGGGTCATTCCGATCTGAACATCTACATTTTGCGACAGGATGACTCTCACTTGATACTTGTACTCTATGTTGATGATTTGATCATTACAGGGAGCACCACATCCATCATTAGCAGGGTCAAATCTGATTTGCATGATAGATTTTCTATGACTGACTTGGGTCTTTTGCACTACTTTCTCTGGATAGATATTTCATAATCACCTTCCGAGATTACACTATCGCAGCCCAAGTATGCTCTCGATCTGCTTGCATGCTTTCACATGGCTTATTGTAATCTTGCACCAACTCCCTTTCTTTCAGGAGTCAAGATTGAGGCTTAGTGTTCTTCTCCACCAGTTGATGCCACATTGTATCATCACCTTGTGGATAGTCTCATCTACTTGACTCACACACGCCATGATATTTCATTTGCAGTTGGCATGGTTTCCTGCTTCATGCAAGAACCACATGAGCTTCATTGGAAAACCACCAAACGCATCCTTCATTACATCCAGGGTACACATCATTATGGGATTCACTATGCAGTAGGCATAGGACTTCACTTGGTTGGTTACAAAGACTCCTATTGGGTTGGCGATCTTGATGATTGTAAGTCTACTTCAACTTTCACCTTGGTTCGAGCCCCATTTGTTGGTAGAGAAAGAATCAACATGCTATTGCTCTCTCTTTGACTAAGGATGAGTATCGAGGAGCAGTTGACGCAACGATTGAGACCATTTGGCTTCAGCATATTCTCATAGAGTTTGGGTTCACCATTCCATGGCTGACAGTTTTACATTGTGACAATCAGAGTTCTATTTCAATCTTGAAGAACCTTGTCCAACACTAGTAGACCAAACACATCAAGATCCATATGCATTATATCCATGAGCTGATTCAGGAATAGGTCATTGATTTGCAGTATTGTCCTATAGTAGAGTAGGTTGCTGATATCTTTACCAAACCTTTCACCGAGAGTAAGTTCCAGCAGTTGCGAGCTCTCTTGGGGGTGCGGGATGTCTCATTAGGGGGGTTCAGCTGACTTCTCCTTCCTCTCTTATGGGGAGGAATTTTTCCTCTTTAAGGTTTTATCCTTCTTCTTTGAGAGTCTTTTGTACATTCATCTCTCTTTTAGGGGGGATTTTTTTCCCACTAGGTTTTCTCCCTTTCTCCATTTGTGAGAGATTGCATTGCATAGTTTTTCTTGCATTTGCATATTGTACATGGGTACCTATCATGGCCTAGTAGTCGGGACCCATCTTGCATTTTTTACTTGAGTCTTCATTCCCCTAAGTTGCACTTAAGGGGGGGTGTTGGTGTAAATAATTATTCATTATGGATATTATAACACTTTACTTAAGTTAACTTGGGATAATGCATCTCTTCGAAGTTTGGATATGAGACACTTAGGGAAGTGTTCACATGGGGATATAGCTTGTAGGAGAAATTCCACCTTTTATGGTCTTATTTTTCTATTACAGTCCATATTCAGTGGGTCATCCACTTCTTGTGGAATATTATATTATTTCTCCTACCTACCCCTAGTATTTCTTACCTACCCTTGTTTCTCATTGAGCCACATGTCATGATTGTGTGCTCGTATATCCATATGGCCATGCCTATATTAGCAGGTTCATATTCATTGTATTGGTTAATCCAGTTGATCATTTGTATATTGATAAGAATACGGTTTGTTCTTGTCATTATATTATCTCTCTTTATTCTTTTTATTGTATCGTTGATCTTGGCAAAATCTCATAGTCACAACTAAGTCTCCCACTTTGAAATGAACTTCTCTTCACTTCAAATCTGCACATTGTTTGTACTTATCAACGTTGTTTTGAAGAGTGTCCATGACCTAATAGTGTATTTCTAGCATAGCTACAACAAAATCCTCTCGTTCAACACTCCTCTCCATTCCACTTAAATCTCTCAACTCAAAGACAAACCTAGGCTACAACCCATACACAATTTCAAATGGACTCTTCCCACCACTTGTATTGATTGAGTCATTATAGGCAAACTATGTCTGGGGTAAGATCAGATCCTAGTGTGTTGTATGATCTTTGGTTAGGCATCTCAAGAGGTTCCCAAGGCTTCTATTCACTACTTCAGTCTACCCATCAGTTTGAGGGTGATAAGAAAAGTGAAAACTCAAATTAGTGCCCAGCTTCTTCTACAAATTCCTCGAAAAATGGCGAACAAATTTACTTTCTTTATCTGAAACAGTGCTAAGGGGTAAACCATGGATTCTTACAACTAATTTAAAGAAAAGACCTGCTATATATGAAGAATAATTGGCGCTCATACAAGGTATGAAGTGAGTCATCTTAGAAAGTCTGTCCACAACAACATATACCAATTCAAACCCTTTTTGAGTTCTAGGTAATCCTATCAAAAAGTCTGTGTTGATTGATTCCCAGGACCTATTGGGAGTGGGAAGTGGCTGGTATAATATTGCATTGGTGCTAGCTGCCTTGGCCCTCTGACAAATGGTACACTTCTCCACAAAATTACTCACATCAACTTGCATCCTTGGTGAATAATAATGCCTCTTTACCGGCTCCAAAGTTTTGTCCAAACCAAAATGACCCGCAAGGCTGCAACAATGCTTCTCCTTGATCAAGTTATTCCTCATGGAACATTTAGGAATACATACTTGTGCCCCCTTAAATAGTAAACCATCTTGAATCAGAAAATTCAACCATTTCTCATTGTTACCACTACAATGTTGCATACAACTTGCATAAATGTCTTTAAAATTTTCATCATCAATGGACATACCCTTTAACGAATCAACTCCCACACTATACAATTGAATTTCTTGTATCATTAAATTTCATCCACTAAGTCCATCACCCACCTTATTCCATTGACCTTTCTTATTCTTAATGGTAAAAGTGAAACGTTGAAAATACTCAACCCACTTTACATGCCTATGGCTAAGCTTTTCTTGACTATTTAGTTATTGTAATGCATGATTATCAGTATAGACTATAAATTCTTTACAAAGCAAGTAATGTCTCCATTTATTTAATGCTTGTATCATGGCATACATTTCAAGGTCACAAGAAGAATACCTTTGTTTAGCTTCATTCAACTTTTCACTAAAGAAGGAAATGGGTATGTTTTATTTGATCAATACAACCCCTATAACATGTCTACTTGCATCACATTCAATGGTGAAAACCTTATCAAATATAGGTAAGGCCAATATAGGCTGCTCAACCACTTTTTCTTCAAGTATTCAAAACTCCTATTAGCCTCACTAGACCAAACAAATGTATTCCTTTTATTACCTTTAATTGTATTAATCATAGGAGCACACACATGATTGAAACCTTTTATAAACTTCCTATAAAATCTTTCTAAACCAGGGAATCTTCTTACCTCATCCATTAATTTTGGAGTAGGCCAACTTAGGATTGCGTCCACCTTGCTAATATCCATCTTCAAAGTTCTATTAGCAACTACAAAACCAAGGTAAACTAATTTTTTTTTAGGAATTCACACTTCTTCAAGTTTAGCATTAACCTTTACTCATGTAATCTTCTCAAAACAATATCTAAATGCTAAAAATGTTCCTCTTTAGTTTTGCTAAACACAAGAATATCATCTAGATAGACAACAACAAACTTACCATTGAAGGGTTTGATTATTTCATTCATCAAGCGCATAAAGGTACTAGGAGCATTGGACAAGCCAAGAGGCATTAAAATCCATTAATACAACTCCTCATTTGTCTTAAAATTTGTCTTCCACTCATCACCTAGTTTGATTCTAATCTGATGGTAGCCACTCTTAAGGTCAATTTTAGAAAAGTAACATGCACCCCCCAAACAATCCATTAAATCTTCCATTGTTATAGTACAAAATATATATATATTATGGTGATCTTGTTGATGACCCTAGAATTAGTGCAAGTCCTCCACTCAGCTCCTTTCTTGGGTGCTAGGACTATGGGAATATCACAAGGACTCAAACTCTCCCTAGTCTTCCCTTTGTCAAGAAGCTCTTGCACTTGTCTCTTTATTTACTTGTTGTTGGGACTCATAAAAATTTGAGGAATTTGAGAGGCCCAATTCAAAATTTTGCACCTACACTTTCAAAGGACCACCTAGTGAATCAACCTGAGAGGCATCGTTTGAGGGCATGTAAAATGGAGCTAGTTGATTGTCAAGGGATAAGGCTTGGGAAATGGGTCCTACACCTTTCATTTGGCCTATGCAGTGGTCTACAACTTTCAGATTTCAGTTTGGATAAGTTTGTCAAGTACCCATTTCAAGGGGTGAGCTAAAAGTTGTTCACAAGTACAAATTCAGATTTTACCAAGTGGCCTACTTTGAGCGTCTATAACTTTTGCCCAATTGCTTGTCATGTTGGAATTCAAAATGCATTTAATTGTATGCATATAAGTGAGTCCACATTCCAAGTTTCAAGTCTCTATCAATCCATTTGCTCAGTTTGGCAAGCCCAATCCATTTGCAATTTGTATTGTTTGCATAAGTCCCTGTTTCAATAGCTAGTTAGAGCACTACTTTGCATGTGTAAAAGATGCCCCGATGAGTGTCATGTCAGAATTTTTATTCAGCACTATTATTAGTATGAAAGAAAAGCTATGTTTCCAGTTTGGAGCTCCTACCAATCCGTTTGATCGGTTTTCGAAGATGGTTTCTTGAGTCATTTATTTCAGTTTTCTGCACTTTCATTGTTGCCTCTATTAAGTTGCCATTTTCATGAGCACACAATTTGCATCCTATTAGCTTCCTAGTCAAATTTAACATTCCATGGCCTTCTCTATACTTCAAGGTACCTATGTCCCAGATTTGGGGATCTATGGAGACCATTTGATATTTTTAGTGCATGCACTTTGAGGTCCTTGCACATTGATTTTATCGGGTTCAAGTACTAACAGAGCCATTTGGTCATCTTTGTGCATTAATATTTCTTCACCCAAGATTTTTCATGAGGAATGGTTTTCCACGATGAAAGCTAACATATCAGAGTACGCGCCTATAAGTTTGTGAAGTCTAGAAAGGTGTTCTGACTAGATTTTGAAATTCCTCTTTGGGTTTAAATGCAAAAATGTGAGACAAGCACCTGAAAGTTGCAAAACTCAGTTTAATGATCAGAAAACTGTGTAGATCAACTCCAAAGGTATGTTCAAGATACCTAAGGCATTTCAAGGGTCAGTTGAATGAAAACGAATCTATTTTAGTCGGACCCACTTTTGGGCCCGACCTGACTTGTAACTTCACTATGCCTTTTGAATCAAGGTTTAAATCATTATTTTAAATCATATGGCTATATGATTTAAATATGAAGGAGTGGCATTTATATCATTGAAAAGAAAATATTTTGTAGAGTTTGGGATAAGTGTTAAGTTGCAGTGTTAAAAAGGCAATGTTACGAGACAGTGAAATGGTAGCTATCAAAAGAGCTTGGCAGGGATCATTGCAGGGTGAAATAGAATCCAAAAATAAGATTGAGCTCTTGTCCTGAAGTCACCATAAAAACATGGTGGGGATCATTGGTTTTTGCACCAAGCAAGGAGAACAAATGTTGGTGTACAGGTATATGCCGAATGGAACTCTTAAGAGAAAATCTCATTGGTAAACCAAATTCCATAACATTGGCAAAGCCTCCCTCAATGGAAATGGAATTGGGGATGTGGAAGCATTTTAAGTTTTCAAACAAATGTTATTGGTAGGTTGTGCTAGTCCTATATGCCCCTACATGGTAGACTAATGTGAAACATATTTCCAAGTAAATGCTACTGGCAGGTGTATCGCCAAATTCTTCTCCTTCCTACCACATGGTATGGTGTTAAAACAAAGAAAACCTTTAAAGCAAATAAAATTGGTAGGTATATTGCCTCTTCCCTATCACGAGTCGTGGTGGGTAAAAGGCATTTAAAACCTTTCAACAAGTGATGGCAGGTGTAAATTAAAATCCATGATCCTTGTTAGCATCCTCCTCCCTACGTGAGTGTGATGTGGCTACTGGAAACACTATTAAATCTTTCAAGCAAATGCACAGCTCCTCCATGGGTCGCATGGGCCTCAGAAATTTTCAAGTAAATGCGCTTGGCAAGTGTAAGGTGATTTCCTCATGAGGATCGCGTGACAGACTAGGGATGGAAACTTTTAGCAAATGCAATGGCATGTGTTTGGTTAATGCTCCAACGCAACCCCTGCCTGCATCCTCATTCAATGTGACTGTTGGGTAAGGGTTAAGTTAAATAAATTTCAACAAATGCACTTGGTAGATGTAAAGCTTAATTCAATGACCTTTGACCTCTTCCCTACTATGTTGTATAGTGGAGTATGGGTAAAAAGGCCATTAAAACTTCTAGGTGAATGCAAATGCCAGAAAAAATAAGGGGAATGTATCAAACAATTTATCCCACTTTGGTTGTGGAAAGGATGTTTTTTGCATTTAAATATAAAGCTACATAGATCCATTGTGTCAAAGCTTAAGGGTTTTTAACAAGAGGCTGCTTGGCGACAAAGTGGACCCACGTGCGCGCATGCATCTTGAGGCAACCAAATTTTGCAGCAAAAGGGCGAATTAAAGGTTGAGCAAGTTGGAGATGACCGAACAACTGTCGCTAAACTACAATGGAAAGATGCTCGATGATTAACCAAAGTAACATAGCAATTGAATGGTGGGCCCGATAGAAGGGAGCAACTCAAATGTGTTAACGAGTGAGCAAGTTGTAGAAGATCCAATGCCCATTGCGGATCAGCAACAAATGAGAGTTCCAGTCCGGTGGTGGGTGTGGTGAGGCACAGAAGGTGGAAAATGGAGGAAAGATTAAAATTAAATATATAGTCCTACCTATAGTGAGAAATGCAAAAATTTAAATGATGGATCTGCATGAGAGATTAGTTCGCTTGAGGGGTATTTTTTACCCAGAATAATAGGTATTATAAGTCATTGGAAAGCTCTTAGAATAATGAGAAATTCAGTTTTGTTATCAGTTTCAATAAATATCAAGTATTTCGAGAGCAGTTTCCATAGGAAGGATGCAAGGAATTTTTCAACTGGGAAAAGAGGACACTTGGCAAATGGTGATGCAGATCTGATCTTTTCCCTCCTCTTTATATTCTCAATTCTTCTCATTTGTAAGGGTTCCCGGTTCCAGTTTTTAGAGAATTTATCCAAAGGATATTTCCAAGAGGGGTTCTAGTCTTATGCATTTAATTTTCTTGGTTGTAACTATTGATGTTCCCATTCTTCTGTTATTGAATAGATACATTTAGCTGTAAATTCTTAGTTACAGGTCAAATATATATAAGACATATATACAGTGCATTAGATTATCTTTAGGCATTCTTCAATTTCAATAAATTTTGTCTTCAAGGAAGCTTGGGTTTATACTCTCAAAGTGAGAATGTAATGGGTGTTCTTAGGTACTCTTCAAGGAAGAGTTTAAATCCTGTGAACAATCATTTTGGATTTGGGTCAATGTTTGGATATGTATGATCCTTTGATTGAATTTAGAATATGTTAATGTCAGGCATCAATACAAGGATATATTTTCAATGAATTTGATGTGCAGCTTGGATTCCATTTGTGTTTACTTGTATTGACTCCATGCCCAAGAGGAGGCACTAATCTGTTACAGCTAGAAGTTACTTGCAACAATTTAAAATAAAATCAGAATATCTTTCTTTACTTTCTGTTATGTAGTAATGTTCCACCTATCTCATGCTCCAATTAGTGGAGATGTCAATGTAGATCTAGCCCATCTGAAGTAACCTCATTGTTGTTGAGCCTTGACGAGATCTATCTACTTTTGTTGATGCTGGCATATGTGTCTGATAGGTCTAATTTAAAGTATCAAAAGGGTGTCCCCCTCTAGGTCTAGCAGAACCTGAAGTGCAGGAGGATCATTAGGATCCTATGTTATGTTGTCCAAGCCCTGAAGTATTTCATATATTGAAATTGGACATTTCATAGATAAATTGTAGGTGAACTTGGGTCTCTCATTTTTTGAGACCAACAAAAATGGCGACTCTACTAGGGAGAGAATGAACTGTTGAGAATATCTAGTTAAGAAAAAAATTGATTAATATATAGTTGAGATTGTCGCATCCGAGTCACTAACAAAACTGGTGACTCTGTTTGCAGAATGATGTTTTTTTTTTGTCAAATTAAAGCCAGTTAGTCCAGCCATGTCCATTTGAGGAAAGAGTCATTAAAGTGTTGTAAATCTTAAAGTATTTTCAGATCTGTAGTTATTTTACTGGTATTGTTGTGTGCCAAGTGTTGAAAGTCTTTTATCCTTTTATCATTGTGTAAGTCCAGATCTGTTCATGATCTATAAATGATTTTATAAATTCTCACAGCAATGAGTGGGGACTCTAAAATGATCTTTGCACCAGTGTGCATTATTGTAAAAGTTTTAAAAGATTTGGTGAACTTACAACAAAGATTTAGCAGATGCTTGGAGTTTTAAGATTGAAGATCCCAAAGAAATTTTGAAGATATTTTCCTCTGTGAAGGAGGTGGTGCCTTTGTAGGAAGATCAGTGTACAATGTTAGAAGATCTGAGAAAGACCTCACCAAATATCAGAGTAGTAGCTGGAATATCTAGGTATTTTCCAAAATTTGTATTAAAGATTGTAAGAAATTTTGTTCCTTACCAAGTGAGTTTTAGCACTAAGAAGGAAAAAGAATAAGTTAGGTTGCATGCCAGCTTATAAGCATGGGTGAAGTATTTTGAATAATAGAGGAGGTAGACTCTAGCTACAATAATTTTTATTGGTTGAAAATAGTGAATGTATTCAAGCAAGGTTGCAGCTAGTAATGGATTGTTGTAGAAATTTATCTATTAAAGGCTATGTGCCATTATGTTTTGATGGCATACCAAGTTACCCGAATCAGATTCCAAGTGATATTAGGAAGCACTTACCATTGTTTAATGGGGACCAATTACAATCAGCAAAAATGCATGTGCAAAACTTTGTTGATTTAATGAATGACTATGATATCTATCATGAGGATATTTGCATGAAGTTGTTTGTACAGAGCTTGAAAGGGGATGCCAGGATTTGGTTCTCATTTTTGTAGGAAGCTTCTATTCCCTCATGGGAAGAATTAGTTGCATCTTTTCTCAAGAAATTTTCTAAGAGAATAAACTTTAATGATATGCTGAGGAAGTTGATGGAGATTAGAGTTGAGAAAGGTGAATTAGTGTCAGCCTTCAATGTCATATTTTCCAAAGCACTGGCTGAGATCCCACAAGGGTATAGACTGAATGACGAAGTGTTTTTAGTGATTTATTTGGATGCCTTTGGAAGTAAGATGAATTACATGTTGAGGGATAAACAACCAATGACATTACACCAGGCTTTTGTGACAGTGATGGACATAGAGAAAAACTTAAAATATGGTATTCCTAAAGGACTTTTATCTGTCATTGTCCACTGCCATAGTGTTTGTAATATTGCAATTAAATGTGAAGTGAGAAGTATTGTTTAGAGCTCTGGTATTCATACTTGTGCTGGCAATGATGATAATTTAATTCCAAATGAAAATTAGAGTTGTTTGGTGCAAGCAATGGCTGATTCTCATATAGATATTGATAATACCAATTGTGTTGAAGATGAAGTGAGAGTATTTTCAGATTTCACTTCTTGTAATCATGTTGATGATCTTTCTAATATGAAAGTTGTGCACAAAATAAATTCGGAAAAGTTTAATGGTACACATGATTGCAATTAAAATATAGCCCACATCGATGAACAAATTTTTAAAGAATGTTACATTGAACAACAAAGTGCAATGCAATTGCAGAGGATTGCACAACTTAGAAATGCTCTTGAAGTTGTGCACAAGAAGGTTCAAATGTTGGAGATACTTAGAGTTAGGAATGAAGACCTTCTGCAATATGTTGAAGAGGATTTTTTAGAAAAGGATTGTGAATTGAATGCTTATACACTTGATGAACAACATGCTGATCTAACAGATAGTTTTATGACAGAAAATTTAAGTGAACATGGTGGAAATTCATCAGTTCAAGTAAATGGCAGTGATATTCATTCTTATTCTTTGACTGATGATGAGTAATCTATTGGTAAAGGAGATCAATTGTGGCAAGATGAGTATGACTATCTTGATTCTTAGAATGATGGTCATAGGATTAAATTTTGTGGTTGTGAAACATGGAATGGTGAGGATAGTTCCAACCCAGTTTCAATTTCTTCTTTGTCTGATAAAGATGATTATGATGATAGGATGGATGGAATCTTTAGCAAATTTTCTAATATTTTATTTGATGACGATATTGATATGGACCAACCACTTCGTTGTCACAATGTTCATAAGGGGATTCTTCATTTGGTTTCTAACCCTTTGTATGAAGAAATATTTTACCAACCAGATGTTGTAAATGATGAACCAGTGCAGCAGTGACATGTGTCAGGATGAAGATTTTTGTAATGGGTTTCTTACTAGTGTGTTTGAACCATATCTTGAAGTTTTTCATGTGAATATGAGTGAATGTTCAAATCTTATTTCAGATTATATGCTTGAGCCAGAGGTATGTTCATTTTTTCAAGAGAGGGATATTAAAGATGTTGATTTATTGCATTTAGTAGATGATGAAAAGAATGGATATGTTTCAGTCGTTGATCATGAAAATAAGGTTCAAAATTATGTTCATGATGAGTATGCATATAATGTTGATTGGAAAATCATGTTGAAAGATGTGTGTCATAATAGAAACATATCTCTGATGATTAGTGTTTGCTTCAGATTGTTTACATTATTAAGTGATGAGAATCAGATTTTTGATAGAGGCAAATGTTGATATTGTTTGGGGTAGTTTATAATTAGTTATAAGTGTGTTTGTACATTTTGTATAGTTTCTTTGCTTTTAGTTGTGTGGTTTTCAAGAAGGAACCCTTGTTTTTGAGAAGAAGAGAAGTGATCTATTTTTTGGGTGGTCTACTCTACCAAAGATTCTAGATTCTTGGTGTTGATCTTGCAATCAACCATCCCCAGTCAGAGCCACTATTGGGACTCATAAAAAATTGAAGAATTTGAGAGGCCCAATTCAAAATTTTAAACCTGCACTCTCAAAGGACCACCTAGTGAATCAACCTGAGAGGCCTACTTTGAGGGCATGTAAAATGGAGCTAGTTGATTGTCCAGGGGTAAGGCTTGGAAAATAGGTCCTACACCTTTCATTTGCCCTATGCAGTGGTCTACAACTTTTAGATTTTAGTTTGGATTAGTTTGTCAAGTATCCATTTCAAGGGGTGAGCTAAAAGTTGTTCACAAGTACAAATTTAGATTTTGCCAAGTGCCCTACTTTGAGCGCCTATAACTTTTGCCTAGTTGAGTGTCATGTTAAAATTTAAAGTGCATTGAATTGTATACAAATAAGTGAGTCCACATGCCAAGTTTCAAGTCTCTATCAATCTATTTTCTCAGTTTGGCAAGCCTGATCCATTTGCAATTTGTATTGTTTGCACACGTCCCCATTTCAACAACTAGTCAGAGCACTACTTTGCGTATTCGTAAAAGTTGCCCCGATGAGTGTCATATCAGAATTCTTATTTCAAGCTAGTTTTAGTATGAAAGACAATCTATGTTTCTAGTTTGGAGCTCCTACCAATCCGTTTGATCAGTTTTCCAAGATGGTTTCTTGAGTCATTTTATTCAGTTTTCTGCACTTTCATTGTTGCCTTTATTAAGTTGCCATTTTCATGAGCTCACCATTTGCATCCTATCAACTTCCTGGTCAAATTGAACATTACATGGTCTTCTATGTACTTCAAGGTACCTATGTCCCATATTTGAGGATCTACGGAGACCATTTGATATTTTTAATGCATGCACTTTGAGGTCCTTGCACATTGATTTTATCAGGTTCAAGTGCTAACAGAGCCATTTGGTCATCTTTGTGCATTAATATTTCTTCACCCGGGATTTTTCATGAGGAATGGTTTTGCAGGATGAAAGCTAACATATCAAAGTACACACCTATCAGTTTGTGAAGTCCAGAAAGGTGTTCTGACCAGTTGTTGAAATTCCTCTTTGGGTTTAAATGCGAAAATGTGACACAAGCACCTGAAAGTTGAAAAACTTAGTTTAATGATCAGAAAACTGTGTCGATCAACTCTAGAAGTATGTTCAAGATACCTGAGGCATTTCAAGGGTTAGTTGAATGAAAATTAATTTTTTTTTAGTCAGATCCACTTTGGGGCCCGACTTGACTTGTAACTTCACTATGCCTTTTGAATCAAGGTTTAAATAGTTATTTTAAATCATATGTCTATATGATTTTAATATGAAGGAGTGGTATTTATATCATTGAAAAGAAGAGATTTTGTGGAGTTTGCGATAAGTGTTAAGTTGCAGTGTTAAAAAGGCAATGTTACGAGAAGGTGAAATGGTAGCTATCAAAAGAGCTCAGCAGGGATCATTGCAGGGTGAAACAGATTCTAAAAATGAGATTGAGCTCTTCTCTTAAAGTCACCATAAAAACTTGGTGGGGCTCATTGGTTTTTGCACCGAGCAAGGAGAACAGATGCTGGTATATGAGTATATGCCGAATGGAACTCTTAAGAGAAAATATCATTGGTAAACCAAATTCCATAACATTTTGCAAATCCTCCCTACGTGGAAATGGAATTGGGGATGTGGAAACATTTTAAGTTTTCAAGAAAATGTTATTAGCAGGCTGTGCCAGTCCTATCTGCCCCTGTGTGGTAGACTAAGGTGAAAAAAATTCCTAGTAAATGCTACTACCAGGTGTATTGCCAAATTCTTCTCGTTCCTGCCACGTGGTATGGTGTTAAAACAAAGAAAACCTTTAAAGAAAATGCATTTGGTACGTGTATTGCCTCTTCCCTATCATGAGCTGTGGTGGGTAAAAGGCATTTAAAACCTTTCAACAAGTCATGGCAGGTGTAAAGTAAAATCCATGACCCTTGTTAGCATCCTCCTCCATGCGTGAGTGTGGTGCGGTTGCTGGAAACATTATTAAATCTTTCAAGCAAATGCACAGCTCCTCCATGGGTCGCGTGGGCCTCAGAAACTTTCAAGTAAATGCACTTGGTAGGTGGAAGGCGATTTCCTCCTGGGGATCGCATGGTAGACTACGGATGGAAACTTTTAGCAAATGCAATGGCATGTGTTTGGTTAATGCTCCAACGCAACCCCTGCCTGCATCCTCATTCAATGTGACTGTTGGGTAAGGGTTAAGTTAAAGAAATTTCAACAAATGCACTCGGTAGATGTAAAGCTTAATTCAATGATGTTTGACCTCTTCTCTGTTGCGTGGTATGGTGGAGTATGGGTAAAAAGGCCATTAAAACTTCCAAGCGAATGGAAATGCCAGAACAAATAAGGGGAATGTGTAAAACCATTTATCCCACATTTGTTGTGGAAAGGATTTTTTTGCATTTAAATATAAAGCTACACACATCGATAGTGTCAAGTCTTAAGGGCTTTTGACAAGAGGCTATTTGGCAACCCACTGGACCCCACATGCACACACGTCTCCCGAGGCAACCAAATTTTGTAGCAAAAGGGTGAATTAAAGGTTGAGAAAGTTGGATATGATCAAATGACTATCGCTAAACCGCAATGGAAAGATGCTCGATAGTTAACCATCATGACATAGTGACTAAATCTTGGGCCCGACAGAAGGGAAAAACTCTGATGTGTTAACGAGCGAGCAAGTTGAGGAAGATCCAACGCTTGTCGCTATTCTGAAAGATAAATATGCACGCCAGTTATCCATCGTGGATCAACAACAAATGAGAGTTCTAGTCTAGTGGTGGGTCCAGCGATGGTGAGGTGGCGGTCCAGTGGCAGGTGAGGTGTCGTCCCGGTGGATTCTAAGCAAATCACAAGGTGCTAGGTGGTGAGGTGCAGAAGGTGGAAAATGGAGGAAAGATTAAAATTAAATATATAGTCCTAGCTATAGTGAGAAATTCAAAAATTTAAATGATGGATCAGGAATTCAGTTTTGTTATCAGTTTCAACGAATATCATATATTTTGAGAGCAGTTTTCACGAGAAAGATGCAAGGAATTTTTCAGTTGGGAAAAGAGGACACTTGGCAAATGGTGATGCAGATCTGATTTTTTCCCTCCTCTTTATATTTTCAATTCTTCTCATTTGTAAGGGTTCCTAGTTCCATTTTTTGGAGAATTTCTCCAAAGGAGATTTCCAAGAGGGGTTCCAGTCTTATGCATTTAATTTTCTTGGTTGTAACTATTGATGTTCCCATTCTTTTGTCATTGAATAGATACATTTAGCTATAAATTTTTAGTTACAGGTCACATATATGTAAGGCATATATACAGTGCATTGGAATGTCTTTAGGCATTCTTCAATTTCAATAAATTCAGTCTTCAAGGAAGTTTGGGTTTATACTCTCAAAGTGATAATGTAATGGGTGTTCTTAGGTACTCTTCAAGGAAGAGTTTAAATTCTGTGAACAATCATTTTGGATTTGGGTTAATGTTTGGATATGTATGATCCTTTGATTGAATTTAGAATGTGTTAATGTCAGGCATTAATACATGGATAAATTTTTAATGAATTTGATGTGCATCTTGGATTCTATTTGTGGTTACTTGTATTGACTCTATGCCTAGGAGGAGGAACTAATTTGTTATAGCTAGAAGTTACTTGCAACAATTTAAAATCAAATCAGAATATCTTTCTTTACTTTATGTTTGTAGTAATGCTCCACCTATCTCATGCTCCAATTAGTTGAGATGTCAATGTAGATCTAGCCCATCTGCAGTAACCTCATTGTTGTTGAGCCTTGATGAGATCTATGTACTTTTTTTGATGCTGTCATATGTGTGCAATAGGTCTTATTTAAAGTATCAAAAGGGTAACCCCCCCTAGGTCTAGCAGAACCTGAAGTGCAGGAGGATCATTAGGATCCTATGTTATGTTGTCCAAGCCCTGAAGTATTTCATAGATTGAAATTGGCTATTTCATAGATAAATTGTAAGTGAACTTAGCTCTCTCATTTTTTGAGACCAACACTCGTTATGTTGTGTAGTCTTTTTGTAAGAAGCTTTGTGGGAAAAACTAGGCCCTGGAATGAAGTAAATATGGTGGCTTATGTCCCTAATAGGTGGGAAGATGTTGGGAATCTTATCAACCACTATTTCATCATACTTCTTCAACAATTTTTTCACCTCTACAAGCAATCCCTCTTTCTTTTTTCTTCCATGACATATTTAGGCCTTACTATGATAGGAAATCTCACATTTTCCTCTTCCTAGGTCTTTAGGAACACCTTTTCATTGACTAGCATAACACTAGGGTCTAATTGTGCATCTAGGCATTCCTCCTTCAAGTGTGTAAGGGTTAAAGAAACCCCATCCTTATGTATGGTGTAGGTGTTCTTCCTACCATCATGGAATTCCTTCATATCACATTACCAAGGCCTACCCAAGAGAAAATGACACACATCCATAGGTAGTATGTCACACAAAACCTTGTCTTTATATTATCCTATATGGAAATCCACCTAGGCTTGTTCATTAACTACTACTTGTTGACCCTTGTTAAGCCAAGAAACTTTATAAGGAGTGGTATGAGGAAGCCTTTTCAACTTGATTTTTTTACTATCTCTATAGATACCAAGTTATTTGCGGTACGTGAATCTATAACCACTTTGCAACAATTACCTTGACACTTATAGGTTGTTATAAAAAGAGATTTCCTTTATGGTGGGTCCTTTTCTTGTTGGTACCTTGATCTAAGTCCTCCTTATCATGAGTGATTCACTAGCCTCTGGTTCAACATTGTTTGATGGAGAGTTTACAATAACTATCATCTACGTGAGAAATCTTGTTTCTTCTCTCCCCACTGAATGAAGTGGTGGTTTAGATGTCCATATATTTCCATTCTTGATGTCCCACCTTATTTCACTTGTAGAATCTTCCTGTGAAACCATTTTAGCCTCTTCCTTGTCCTCCAAATCTGCCTCTATTATTGGGTCTTCTTGCCTTAAATCTACCTCTTTGATCTAGCCCTTGTTCTTTATTGCTACTTGTTTCTCCTTAAGAATTTGGGGTCTGACCTCTACCATTTGATGTGTTTCTACCTATGAAACCCCTTCCCCTACCCCTTCTTTTCTTTTCTTGTCTTCAGCCTTGAGTGCTAATTGGTAGCATTCTTCTACCATTCTTGGGTTTGTCAAACTTAGTTCAACTTATAGGTTGAATCTCAACCCATTAATGTATCTAGCCACCTTCTTCACATCATCTTCAATGTGACCTACCTTGATGCTCAACTTATATAACTCTTCAGTATAGGCTTTGACATCCATCTCCATTTTCTCAAGGTTTTGAAGTTTCTTATAGGTTTGGATGGCATGGTCACTAGGGAGGAACTTGCCTTTGATTTTAGCAACCATGCTTTCCCATGAAGTAATTTTTGGCTTTCCCTTTTTTCTCCTCTCATCTTGGACATAGTCCCACCACAACAATGCATGACCCTTCAATTTTGTTTTGGCCAATTTCACCCTTTGTTCTTCAGGTACATTCTCATACTCAAAGTAATTGTCTAATGCCCCTATCCAGTCCAAAACTTATTCAGTCTCTAGGTTCCCTCCATACTATGGTAAATCCATCTTCACCTTGTTCTCTTCTCCTTTTATAGCCTTCAAGAGCTTGGAAAACTTCAAGTCATCAGGATCCAACTCATCTTGGGACCCTTCTTGAGAGATTTCCTCCTCCCCTTCTTCTCCATATTCTCAATCACTCACATCCCCTATGACCACTCCTCTTCTCTAACTTGTTCGAACTACTCCAAGACTGTCTTGAAGGGATTTTTTTAATTCTCTCATCTCCCTCATCTCCCTTGCATGTTTCTCCTTCAACTCGCTTACCTCACTAGCAACTGGATTCTCTTTTGGAGGCATCCTTACTTTTCTTCACTTAAACTTTACCCTTTTTCTAAATCAACCTATTCTCTTATGCCAATTTAATGTAGATCGGGGGTAGAACTGATGCCTGGATCATAAATAACTACTTGGTAGGGCCTTGGAGTCTTCATTCAAAGTACTTCCTTCACGATCCACCCTAATTCCTTGTAGCCCTCTAAATGGATTTGTTCCTCAATAACTTTTTGAATAGTCATGATATCCAAAATGTAAACACAGTTTCAGATACCCATTTTACTCTTACAACACATATCTCAAAATTAGGTAGGGATTTTGTTAGTAATATGTTGGATTTGGTTAAGTGTTGTCATTGATGTCAACACTATATCCCGATTTGAGACTATCCCAGTTGGATCTATCCTAGTTAGTCTTGGTGATAATTTTGGTTTTGGCTGTGATTCTGATCCGGTATGTTAAAACCTCTGGAATTGGTTTCTAGATTCTTATTCTAATTGTTACATACTTTCTATATTTTGGTGGTTTCATGGTTTGGTTATCTCTTTTGGTATTTCCAATTTCTTGTTAGTTTTTGCCTTTATCGGCTAGCTTTTGGATTTATCGGCTTCTAGCGTTCCTGGATAACTTTACCGGTATGCTCATTTGGTGACTTGGTTAGTGGATTTTAGGTCTGGCTTATGGAAATGGTTTCTTTGATGCTTTTGGTGCTTCTTGATCATATCATGAGCATTTAGTGACTTTGCTTTGGATGGTGTGCTATTATGGTGGTCCTATTTGAATCCAATTAAACTTTCACTGAGGGTTTCTATTGACAAGTGGAGCATGTTGGATTTTGGTCTTAGCAGAATCCCCAACAGATATAATAATTTATTTACTTGATTTAGGTCCATGCTATGCAATGTAAATCATAATATTGGTTCGGTGGTATCATGTGATGTAATTTTTTTAATTATGCATTTATGGGTTTAGGGTTTAGCTGACCTCGTCAATAAGGTTGATGATCTGTAATTATAGTTGACCTATTCATGTAGATGGACATGCGATGGTTATGGTTGGTTAAGTCTGTATTATTAGAGAAGAATTAATTGTGAATAAACTCATATCATTTAGGTGAAGGTTGGAAAGGTTTTGTATTGTAGAGAAGACATGAGTGCTTAATTGGAACTATCTCAAGCATTAGTAGATGCTACTTTCACAGTTCATTGTTTTTTGGATTGTAGTCCAATGATTTTGTAAGTTAGTGAGACTTCCCTTTGTGATGAGTAGTGCACTCTAGGTTGTTGGCCTTTATGCATGTGCAGACCCAATTGTAATTATTCACAATACTACTATAGTGTATTCATCTGATTATGGGTAGGTTCTCCCATCTTGGTTTTTCCCTTTCTGGGCTTTCCACATCAAAATATTAGTGTTATGTGCGTTGTGCTTTAGTATAAGGTTTATAATTGAATTAATTGTTGTTATTGTTAGTAAACTGATTCACCCCGCCTCTTAGTTTACTGTTGGTATCAATGTATTCCAACAATTGGTATAAAAGTGAGATCCTCTCTGCAGAAGCTTAGCCACTTGAGGAGATCTAATGGCAACTGCATCTAGTTCCACATTCAATCCTTACCACAAGGAGTGTCCCAGATTTGATGGTACAAATTACAAGATATGGAGGCAGCGAATGAATATTCATCTTAGATATCTTGGACCTGAAGTTTTGGAGATAGTGGAAGAAGGGTTTATACCTCATGATCCTAATTCTAGAACATCAGCACCGTCTGATGAACAAAAGAGAGATGAAAATGATGTAAGAGAAAAAGAAGCATTATTAAGCGCCCTATCTAATGAAAAGCTATTGAATTTCATAGAGTTGGAGATTTCTAATCTCATCTAGAGAAAGCTTGAAATTATTTATGAAGGTGACCAGGATGTGAAGATTGCTAAACTTTAAGATTTTCAGGTAAGATAAGAAGCTTTAAAGATGGAAGAAGATGAGAAGATAAGTTCTTTTATGCATAGAGTCAATTATATTATCATGGGTTTTAAATATTGTGGCAGATCTGTTAGTGAGGATGAGATAGTGTCAAAAGTTCTAAGAGTTCTAACTCTATCTTACAAGAGGAAGGCTACTGCTATCAATGAACTCTAGACAATGTCAAGTACCTCTGTGACCCGAGATACACTACTTGGGAAATTGATTGCTTTTGAACTTGAATAACTTGGAGATCAGAGTGTTGTTAAAACTAAGACTGCACTTAGAGCGTTTGCATCTGGTAAATAGAAGATAGATTGGAAAGAGATGTATGCTAAGCATATGGAGATAATTGAGAAATAAGAAAGAGAGCTTGAAGAGTTCGAAGCCCTAATTGCTAAAAGAATTCCTAAAGGACCAGTTGGAAGTAAGTATGAAGAAAAAGTATTTTTTAAATATTTTTCATGCAATAAGATTGGTCATTTTGCATCTAGATGTCCTGAAAGAGCTACTAGGAATCATGAAAGGTTTATGAGGAATTATAATCCTAATCCTGAATATCAGAGCAGACCTAGATTCAAAAGGAATAAGGTTAAATCATGTTATTATTCTGGTGATGATGATGGTATTCGTGATGATAATGATAATGACCTTGTGAGTGGATTTGGAAATGGTGCTTCATCAGGAAAATATTGGGTCTTTATTTCTATCAAGGATGATTCTCCAAAATCTGTCATTGAATCAACACATACTGAGGAAAAGGCCTTGGCTAATAAAATTGAAGAAAAGGATGAATGGGTTATAGATAGTGGTTTCTCACATCACATGATTGGTGACAAAATTAAGTTCTTATCATTGCAAGAATTTGATGGTGGATTGGTTATATCTGGAGACAACAAGGCATGTAGGATCAAAGGCAAAGGAACAATATCATTGCATGGTAAGACTAATACTGATAATGTTTATTATGTTGAAGGCTTAAAGAATAATATTTTAAGTGTAGGTCAGATGGTGGATAGTGGATTGCATTCGCAATTCAAGGATGGAAAATGCAAGATCATTAATAAATTTGGATTGGAGATTTCATCTGAAACTCAGACTAATGGAAATATCTTTCATTTGAACTCCAATGAGAAGGCTTTCTTGTTTGCTCAGATTGATGAAAGTTGGTTATGGAATAAGAGGATATGTCATGTTAATTTTGATTACATAGTAAAGATCAGTTCAATACTTGTTGTTAGAGATTTGCCCAAGATTGTTAAACCTCATAATCTGGTATGTAGAGAATGTCAAATGGGTAAGCAAGTTAGAACTTCTTTCAGAAGTGTACATGATAAATCTAATAAAATTATTGATCTTATTCATACAGATTTGTGTGGACCGACAAGGACTAAAATCTTTCAAGGTGATAGATATTTTATGTTACTTATTCATGACTATTCTAGAATGATGTGGGTAGCAATTTTGAAAGAGAATTCTAAAGATTTTGAAAAATTCAAAATCTTTAAGGCTATGGTTGAGACTAAGAAAGGACTTAAGATAAAGTGCTTAAGATCAAATCATGGTGGTGAGTTTACATCCGGTGAGTTCAACAAATTTTGTGAAAGGAATGGTATTAGGAGGTAACTTTCTACACCTAGAACCCCACAACAGAATGGATTTGTGGAAAGAAAGAACAGAACAATTTTGGATGCTACAAGGACTATGATGACTAAAGCTAAGTTACCTG
Organism: Cryptomeria japonica; assembly: GCF_030272615.1. Classification (NCBI taxonomy): domain Eukaryota; kingdom Viridiplantae; phylum Streptophyta; class Pinopsida; order Cupressales; family Cupressaceae; genus Cryptomeria; species Cryptomeria japonica. The sequence goes on along the minus strand of NC_081413.1, from coordinate 60,285,339 downwards.
ATATTTATTAGAGAGAGGCTATCAATACCACTATATACACTTTCAATAGAGTACACATGAAAGGCGATACATGTAAGACTCCTTATGAATTATGGTTTCGCCATACTCCTACTATCAGATATTTCAGAATTTTTCGAAGAAAATGTTACATTAGAAGAGATGATGCATTAGGAAAGTTTGATCCTAGAAGTGATGAAGGAATATTTTTGGGTTATTCTACTAAGAGAAAAGCATATAGATGTTATAACAAAATATTGAATAGGATATTGGAAAGAATAACTGCTAAGGTAGATGAGCATGGTAGTAATCAAATCAGAGTATATGATAATGGACAAGAAGATGAATTTATCAGACTTGAACTAGTAATGCAAGAATCAGTTCAAAACAGTGAACCTATGATACCGGTAGCATATAAAAATTCATCAGTGATAGAGGAACAACAAAATGAGTCAATAAATCAATAAAATTCAAAGACTCCCAGGTATGTAAAGCTAAATAATTCTAACGACCATATTATTGGAGATAAAAGGAAAGGTGTGATGACTAGGAGAAGATTAGTTGCTGAAGAGGTGTGCTTAATTTCACAAATTGAACTGGAATCTTTCATTGAAGCAAGTAAGGATGAAAATTGGATAAAAAGAATGGAAGAGGAATTAGATCAAATTGAAAAGAATAAGACATGGGGACTTGTACCTAGACCTAAGGATAAGAACATTATTGGAAGTAAATAGGTTTTCAAGAACAAATTGAACAAGGAAGGTCAAGTGGTGAGGAACAAGGCTATATTGGTTTGCAAAAGTTATTCATAGGAAGAAGGAATTGATTATGGAGAAAATTATTTCCTAGTTGCTATAATTGAAATGGTAAGACTTTTTCTTGCTTATGTTGCACACAAGAACTACAAAGTATATCAGATGAAAGTCAAATGTGCATTTCTGAATGGAGATCTTGAAGAGAAAGTTTACATTGAACAACCTGATGGATTTTGTTTATCAGAAGACAAGGGCATGGTTTGCAGATTGAAGAAATCTTTAAATGGACTAAAACAGGCCCTGAGAGCATGGTATGCTAGATTGGATAAGTCTCTTTCAAAGCTTGGTATCAATAAAGGTAATGCTAATAGTAACTTATATTACAAAATTGAGCATGATGACATATTGATTATTTATGTCTTTGTGGATGATATCATTTTCGGAGGAGAAGAAGGTCTATACATGAAATTTGCTAATGATATGAAGAACGAATTTGAAATGTCTATGATTGGTGAGATGAAATTTTTCTTAGGTTTGCAAACTACTCAGACTGCTAAAGGTATTTTCATTTGTCAAACTAAGTATGTGAAGGATTTACTTAAGAAATATGGATTTGAGAATTCTAATCCAGTGGGTACTCCTATGATAATTGGTTGCAAATTGTCAAAGGATGATGAATCACCTAAGGTGAACCCTGTTAGGACCCAAAAGCAACTGAGAGGGGGGGGTGAATCAGTTGTCTAATAATTTCAACCCAAATATAACTTAATACTGGTAAACCAAAATTAACGCCGGTTAACAGATTAATAGTTAATATTAATACCAGTGAAGCATAATGCATGAAACAAAAAGAAAAACAACATCCATAACACATAACACAGAGATTTGTACGTGGAAACCCTGTAAGGGGAAAAACCATGGTGGGAAACCTTACCCACAATCAAATGACACTACTACAGATAGCATGTGTGTACAAATGGGGTATGCACATGGAGAAACGCTATTTGCCTAGAGCTCACTGCTTAATCACAAGAAGGGAGTCACACTAACTATAATTGGATGATTAAATCCAATGAAAATATACTGCTCAAAGTAGCATCTCCAATGTTGGATTCAGTATCGGTTAAGCTTTGATTATCTCCTTCAAACCTTCCTTGAACCTTCTCTATGGTCTACTCATATGATCTTCAATATTCACACATACCATGTTACAATACCATAACCATATATCGTTATCTTCCTTCAACCTATTACTTTATCTCATAAATGAGATCTTACATATATAACAAAACCTAAGACCAAATGTGTAGGTTGACTCACTGAGAATGTTACAATAAAAATCAATTGCAATTAAGTTGAGATGCGATGCATCATGTCGGCTCAACATCAACAATGATTGATTAAACCATCTCCATAAGGTGTCATGGTGATCGGGAATCATAACCTAGACCAATTTACTGGTAACAACAAATATGTCAACCCGATTAGAACAATAACCAAATCACCAAAACCAAGTGTCCAAACCATGTCTTCAACATAACCAAATGATCTCTAGATGATAACAAGTCATCCTTAGTGCCAGTGAATAATATAACCTGTCGGTGAACCAAATACCGATGACTGTGCATAAGTCACTGAACTTGCCAGTGAACATAACCAAAGATCTCTAGAAGGATAAGTGTTGATAAGTGTTGACATCAATGACAAAACCAATGCAACATATCCATAATACCAACAATCTCCCCCTTTGGCATTGATGGCAACACAAGATGGAAAAACCATCTATGTGCCAAAGCAAAAATGCCAAAAACCAAAAACCAACAATCTCTAGAATAAATCAATACCAAAAATCAAAAATACAAATGCAGAGAGTAAGTTTCTCTCCCCCAATGAATAATCTGTCCCCGAAAGATAATGTTTTAATGTTTTTCCATAGATATCTCTCCCCATTTGACATCAAATTCCAAAGCAATACAAATACCAGATACAACCAGTTCATAAAACCAATTACAAATACCAACTACTCCCCCTGAGAAGTATCTCTACTCCATCAAAGCCAAAAAAAAAGGTTTCTCTATAAATTCTATTGGTTTGATGTCAAGCATCAACTCTGTAAGTCTCTACCGATGAGGGTATAATCCCAAGCTTCTCTCTGAGATATTCAAAAGTTTCCTTAGGAAAAGGCTTAGTAAAGATATCTGCAATCTTCTCTTTAGTATGCACATAAACCAATCTCACTTCTTTTGCTTCAACATTCTTTCAAAAAATTGTATTTGATAGAAACATGTTTAGTTTTAGAGTGAAATGCCGGATTCTTTGATATATCAATTGCTATTGAATTATCACAATAGATGATTATAGGTTCTTTGCATTTTACCTTTATGTCCTTCAACATTTGCTTAATCCATAATACCTGAGTACAATTAGTTGTTGTTGCAACATATTTTTATTATGTTGTTGATAATGATGTACAACTTTGTTTCTTTCTCAACCATGAAATCAATCTGCTACTAAGAAAGAATGCCCTACTGGTGGTGCTCTTTCTGTCATCTACATCTCCTGCCCAATTAGCATCAGTTTATGCACATAAATCAAAATTTTCATCTTTAGGATACCATAAACCAAGATTTGTTGTGCCTTGTAAATACCAGAAAATCCTTTTCATTACTGATTCATGATTTTCTCTAGGATTACTTTGAAATCTTGAAACAATACACACTGCATTCATTATATTAGGTCTTGTTTGTTTCGAATACAGTAAACCTCCAATCATAGATTTGTATCTTGTCGGATTAACATGAGTTGAATCATCCTTCAATGTCAATTTATCAGTTGTAGTCATAGGAGTACTTACCGGTTTAGATTTTTCCATACCAAATTTCTTCAGTAATTCCTTCAAGTACTTTGATTGACATAAGAATATACCTTTATCAGTCTATGAAATCTGCAATCCTAAAAATAATTTTATCTCCCCAATCATAGATATTTCAAATTCTTCCTGCATCTTGTTAGAAAACTCTTTACACAATCCATCTTCTCCTCCAAAAATGACGTCATCAACAAAAAATTCAATAACCAAAATGTCTTCATTAGTCACTTTGAAGTATAAGTTGTTGTTAGCATTACCTTTAGTGTAACCAACCTTCAAAAGATATTTGTCCAATCTAGCATACCAAGCTCTAGGAGCTTTCTTCAGTCCATATAAAGCTTTCCTTAGTCTCCAAACCATATCTTTATCATTTGTCAATGAAAATCCATCAGGTTGTTCAATGTAAACTTCCTCTTCAAAATCACCATTCAGAAATGCACATTTAACATCCATTTGACATACTTTATAGTTCTTGTGTGCTACAAATGCAAGAAATAATCTGACTACCTCAATTATAGCTACCAGTGCAAAGGTTTCATTGTAATCAATTCCCTCTTTCTATGAATATCCTTTACACACTAATTTTGGTTTTTTTCTGATAACCTTACCATCTTCATTAATTCTATTTCTGAATACCCATTTAGTTCAAATTACGTTTTTATTTTTAGGTCAGGGAACTAATGTCCATGTATTGTTCTTTTCAATTTGTTCCAATTCATCTTCCATATCTTTAATCCAATGTTTATCTTCACATGCCTCAATGACAAATGTTGGTTCAATTTGAGAAATTAGACATACCTCTTCATTTTCCAGTCTTCCTCTTGTCATAACTCGTTGATACTTATTCCCAGTTATCTAACATTCAAAGTGATTCAATCCTACATACTTGGGTGTGTTCACTTGCTACCATTCTTCAGTCACTATGGAATTCCCTGATGATTCCGATGTGACTGGATCAATATTTTGTACCGGTGCACTCTGTATAGGTTCATTTGTCATTATCTCAACTGCCAGTTCAAAGTACATACATCTTTAATTTCTTCTAAAGTGTTCATCTATCTTCACATTTGCACTCTCAATGATTTTATGCAATCTTTTATTAAAACATCTATATGCTTTGCTCTTAGAGGAATAACCAAGAAATATTCCTTCATCACTTCTAGGATCAAATTTACCAATATAATCATCTCTCCTAATGTAGCATTTGCTTCCAAATATTCTGAAGTACTTAAGAGAAGGAATATTACCAAACCATAATTCATAGGGTGTCTTACCAGTTTCACCGTTGATGTGAACTCTTTTGAAAGAGTAAACCGTTGTTTTTGATGAATACTAAGAGGAGGGGATGAATTAGTATGCCAAAAATCTTTGTACTTAAACACTTACACAGTCTAAAGATAAACTAGTAAAATAGTCTAACAGAAAGACAGGTTATCACACATGCAAACTAAAATGCGAATAAAGCATTCACCCACAAAAGCAATACAACCATAACACAAGATATTTGACATGGAAACCCAACTAGGAAAAACCACGGTGAGATGGAACTCACAAGTCACTATCTGCAGAATAGAAACCAGACCGGTTAGGGTCTTACAATGTTCTTCACCAGAACAAATCCTGTTAGGAATCTCAATCTCTGTTAGCAGATAAGTTCGATTATAGGCTACCTTGTTAGAGGATTTTAGATTCACAGAAGTGAACCACCTTGTTAGAGGATTTTACAAAGGCTTCTGGGCCTACCCGGTTAAGGGCTACAAACTTGTCAAAGAGGTGAGTAATCAACAAGTGTTTGATCTATCTAATAGCACAAACTGCTTGGTTAGATCCAGTATAGCTCACTACTAATGCATTTCAGCATTACTTTAGTCTTCTCTATCTCTTTCTGTTTACAACTCGATCTTCTTAGATAAGATTGCTCTAATAACAACTCAACAACTACCTTAAACCCTAGCCACAACATAAACCCTTTCAGCAACAGCAACAACAACTCAAAAACCCTAGACATGATATCCTTTTAAAGGAATTTGATTTCATGTCGGTCCAATAGGATTACATTACAATTTCCTAGGTTCAATGAATCTAGCCATACTCAGTAACACAACACAAAAAGCACCGTCAGAGTGTTAGCACCGGCAATCAATCGGTGGGTTGGTAACTCATCACAAAGTATTACCAGTTCATACAAAATACAGGTTGCCGGTTTGACAAAAATGAAGACTGGTAAGAATGTGTTATGCCACTTTGCTCCCTTGTACTGGTTGGGATCTACGAACCGCTTGGGTTCGACATGCCGCTTTAGACCGGGAAACACATTCTGCAAAATCACCAATAGTCTAAAGACTAGAATAGAACATACCGGTTGGAACAAATACCGGTTGAGCTCTAGCTCATACATATAAAGGGGATCTCAATACAAGTGTGTGTCCATCAATGACAATCACAACATAAACATAAAAAATGCTAACAATCTCCCCCTTTGGCATTGATGGCAACACTTAGGAAAATAAAATTTTGACATCTAATTGTTTTACAACTAAAACATGCCATTAACAAAATTGCTCCCCCTAAGCATATACACTATCCCTTAATCAACATGATGTATAGCAATTTGGCATACAGAGCATAAACATTGAGATATCAGAGCAAATAGCATATATCAAAAATATATATCAAAATTTTAAAATCAGATGCTTCTCCCTATTTGTCTTCAAAATAGATAGAGTACTTCTCCCCCTTTGCCAACAATGACAAAGTACTGCTGAACAACCCTGTTTCCATTTGATATAAATAAAAAGTTTATGACAACAATGAATAATACTTGTCAAAAACTGATTTATAGTCCTACAAAAATTGTTTCATGGATAGAGACCAGGACTCAAGTAGGGAGGTGGCCACTTATTTTTCTATTTGCATCTGGTATACCTGTTCCTCCATGGCATCAACTATGCTTAGCTCCTATGTGACTATCAAGGCATCTAGGTTCAGATAACACTTCTGAAGAATTTGCAGACGTGGAAGTAAAACCAGTCATAGCTCCTACAAATCTTTAGATCATGTACTGATCTCTTGCTCCATTTTGGCTGACTGGATCTGGAACTGGTGAACGGTTTGCCCATATGTTGCAAAGGAATCATAAGGTGTCTTAAATGTGCCCAAGTAGGACTGTAAGTCTGTTTGAAGCTTTTTCTTCTTAGCTAGCACATCATCATAGAACAGATGAGGTTGACAGATTTTGCTTAGTAGCAAGTTTCCCTCATCCAAGGCATTCCTTGTGTCCTTTTGGTCTTTCAGCAGTTCAGATCGAAGCTCATTCATCTTTTTCACCAGAGCAATGTTAAGAGCCTTTTGGTGCTCTTTCTTGACATTTGCCTCAACTGCTACTTCTAGGCTCTGCACCTGATCATCACTATAGTACATAGTAGTTTGAGCTATGCTAGTGATGATTCAGTGTTAGGAAGATTGGTATCGAGGATTAAACTGGTAAGGGTGTCTACAACCGCCTAAATTATGTCCTGTTCCTTTTTTCCTGTGAATGATCTCAAGGCGCTCTTGAGCAACCTTGATGCTTTGCATAAGCTTCGACTCACTTGCAGATTAGACATCGATAGGACTGGAGATATCAGCCGGTTTGGCTTGACTCCTAGTTGCCTTCGGAGTCTCCATCTGTGTGCTCTCCATTTCTTTCACTGCCTTGTTTGCTTCTGCCTTCTTCCTTTTCTTTGCTTCTTTCTTCTGTTCTTGTTCCCTGTCTTCCTCTTCTTTCTTTTTCCTATCTTCTTCTTTCCTCTTCTCCTCTTCTTTCTCCTTCTTCTTCTTTTCTTCAACTTCCATCTTTTTCTTTTCTTCCTCTTCCTTCTTCTTTTCTTCTTCTTCTTTCTTCTTCTTTTCTTCCTCTTCCTTCTTCTTCTTTTCTTCCTTGTCCTCTTCTTCTTTCTTATTCCTTTCCTCTTCTTGCTTCTTCTTCTCTTCATCTTTTCATTTCTCCTCTTCCTCTTTTCTCTTTTTCTCATCTTCTTCCCTCTTCTTCTTCTCTTCCTCTTCTTTATCCTCTTCCTGTGTGTCCTTAGCTTGCTCACCACCCTATTTGGCTTGTTTCCCTTGTTCTGTTCCTTCAAAAGGTATGTCCTGAGTGACATCTTCTACATCTAGGGCATCGACATCAATAGTGTCGATTGGTTCTTCAACCGAGTTATCTTCCACATCAAAAACTTCATCTGGTTTTGATATGACCGGTTCTGTTTTTGCTTGCCGATTGACCATTCATGCTTTGTGAACTTGAATAGCATGATTCATATACTGATGAGTGTCTTTTTCAACATCATCAACTCTTCCTTCCAATAGCCAGAGTATTCTTCTCCTTGTGAAGAAGAGTCCTTTATTTTGGTCCAACACATCAAATAATTCTGAATTTGAGAAGTCAGGAAAGTACTGTGCAAAGACTTTCTCCCTAATCTCCTGTTCTTTTTCAATGGCATTGCGCCATTTATTATCTAATGCTTTAAATAAAGAATCCGATGTCTGAGATTTAATCTCCGATGGCGACCGGTCATTTTTACACAAATAAATGATGATTTCCTGTAATACTTCTTCCTTTTGCTCATCACTAAAATCATCATAATAATCTACTAAATCATGAAGTAATTTTCTCCTAATATTATTAACTGTCCTTTGAAAATGTGTCAAAGGTTTGTATGAGGAGATATCAATATTTACTAGTGCAGATGCTGTCAATTCATTCTTCTTCATTTTCTTTGTCTATCTGGCCTTCTTTGGCTTTTCATCAGACTCGATCTCTTCAGAGTCCGGTTCATTTGTCTTCGTCTTCCTTTTTCATTCAAAGACTTTTGCCAGTGTCACCTCCAATTGCTTTTTTGTAGGTGACCGCTTGGTCACTCTTGGAGTTATAGTGGTAGCCGGTGTTGATGCTATAGGCACTGCTTTGGCTTTCTTTGCTGCCAGTTCTTTTCCTTTCTTAACCGATGGTTCTTCAGCTAGTGCAATCCTCTCCAAGTAGGTTCCGGTCCTTTTAGCCTTTGGATCAAGAGGCGAGGCAATAAGGGTTGAGGCATACCCTTCCAGCATATCACATATAACTTCATAGCCCATTGGCTCCACTTCTTCCATTCCAGGCTCAACAACCTCCATTAAGCATTTGTCCACCTGAATGGTGAAATAGATGTCATCTTCATATTTCTTTACTATATCACTTGAGATCCTTACCCTTTGACTCATCTTTCTTCTGAACTCATCAAAATATTTGTTTAGTACTTTAGGGTAACCGGTTCCAATGGCTTGTATGCTTTCCTTGATCTGCTTGGTTATCGATTGGTCAGGAGACCACTGGACATCTCCTACTCTAGGAAAGTAGCCTTGGAAATAGAAGAACAACCCTATCAGTAGTTGTCCAAACTTAAACATTAGTGCATTGTCCTATTTGATCACCTTTAGATTCAACAAGAGTTGCCTCTGCATACCAGTGCATAAGTCAAAAGATGCATCCTCTTTAATCATCCAGTAAGTGGCATTTACCACTACAGTAGACAAAGAATTAATCCTGCTGGCTGAAAATGTTTTGTAGCCTATCACCATGCAGGCGTATTTCACCAGATCATCCTTGATAGGATTAACTGTCATACCTCATGAGTCACTTGTTGAACTGGTAAGCTTGGCCATTTTAGTTTTGCTTACCATTCTTAGGGCTGGCACTTCCCCTGTGTTGCAAAAACTAGTGACTGCATGAATTGCCTGAGGTGTGATATCATGTGTCCTCTCCAAGTACATCTTGTCACCATGGACTCTGCTCAAAATGATCTTGATATGATCCTCCATAAAATCTTCTAGAAAGTATACTGCATTATGGAGTTTCTTCTTCTCTAAGATACTAAACTCCAGTTTGATCTTTTTGTCCTAGCAGCAAAATAAACCTAACTGGGTGTGAATAGCTAAAGACCCTAGGTCTTCTATTTTTCAATCAATATAATCTAAAATTCCTTCTTCAACTATGACTCCAACCGAAACTTGTGATAAGGCATTATATTTGGACTTCCTCTGAATAAAACTTTCTGACTCAATGGATGTACTAGAATTGGTATGAGATGCCGAAGCCATTGTTGAGTATTTTCAAGAACATGAAAAATACCTTTACAACGTGAATTTAGGGCTTCCTAATTTTGCTTCACTCCACTCTTTGTCAATTGCCAAATCACTGCTTTGTGTTCTCCACGACCACTTGCAAATTGGATTTGAATCTCCTTCAAGATTTATCAATTTCTTGAAATCTTAGCTCAAATCTCCTTTTCTTCGCTCTGCACTTGAAAACTTTTCTTCACTCAAAAATAGATAGTGAGAAATGATTTGAAATATGCTTTTATACAGGTCTCTCACCTACCACCATTAATGCTCCTCTATTAGGGTGAAAACCCTAATTTGCCTCCTTTACCATTTTCGGTCTTCTGCCAAGCGACAGGTATCACATACCGGTTAAGGTCTTTTACCAGTGTAACTGGGGGTTCACAATCATTTCACCATTTTCTCCCCCTAAGCCTCTTTCAAGCTTAGTTTACCGGTTCTGATATTTCCATTATAGTTGCAGAAACCGGTTCCTCTTCCAACATTGTTGGTTTCTTCCTCCAAGTTTTGTTCATGTCCGCTTGAATGTTTTCAACATCAATTTATCCTTTCTGAGTGACTGGTATATCATTAGATATACTCTTTTTGCTTCTACATAATCTTACAATGTGACCCGGTTTGTTGCAATGATAGAAAACCAATCTAGGTGCTCTCCAAGGTCCATTGTTCATATTTCCATTCTTCCTTCTACATGTAGTAGTAGTGTGACCATGTCCATGACAAATCCAATAGTTTTCTCTCCATCCAATTGCCGATTGGTAACCATTGTTGCCTGACTGATAGTTGTAGGTATTAAACTAGTTAGGGTTCCCATTTACAAAAGATTCTGGACCAGCTCCTTGGGTCCTCTAAGGATATCTTCTGGTATTGTTCATGACAGACCTGCATTCAGATGCTCTATGCTCAAACTTGTTGCATGCATAACAATGACCATTGAACCTATTGGATCTAGGTACATTGTTGATAAAATATGAAAAATTATTGTAGGCTTTGCTCCTACATACATTGGCAGTGTGTCCTTCTTTAAGACAGTTAAAGCAAACAGGTTTGAATTTTTGCTTACCTTTTCCTTTGAGTGTCGGTTGCTTCTTTGATGCTTCAGCATTTGTTCCTGAGGATTCTCCTTCCTCATGTCCAGAGAAACCAAGACCATTGGTATTCTTTACCGGTCTAGATGACTCAAGCTTTTTCTCTAGCTTGACAGTACTTTTGCTAAATTTAGCAACTATTTCCTTTGACTCAGAGAGTTCTTTGGAAATAGCAGTATTTGTCTCCATTAGACTTGCATTTTCAAAATGGCTATGTTCAGTTCACCTTGCATGTCTTCCTTTTCCATCCTTCTCTCATGAAGGTGAGCAGTCAATGCACTAATCTCTTGTTTCAACTTGGAGATCTCATGATCTCTGTCCTTTACCCGATCTTCAGCTTTCCTCCCATTCTCAAGCTCTTGACTAAATCGGATAGTCAGTCCTTCCAACTCCTTTCTCAGATTAGAGTTTGAATCATTCAGCTTGTTTACTTCTACAATCATGGCTTCCATATTTGCTTCATCTTCAGAACTACTTTCAAATAGCTCCATCAACTTCTCTGCATGTTCTCTCCATTTTTCTTGAGATGCCTTGTATTTGACCATAAGGTCATCATAGGCTTGCTCAGATTGAGTAAGTTGTTGAGTAAGTTCCCTCAAAGTGTATTCCCACATATCTCTTTCCAAGTGGTTAAACTTATAGAAAGGTAGGCTTTGATACCAATTGATGAATACTAAGAGGGGGGTGAATTAGTATGCCAAAAATCTTTATACTTAAACACTTACATAGTCTGAAGATAAACTGGTAAAACAGTCTAACAGACAGACCGGTTATCACACATGAAAACCAAAATGCGAATAAAGCATTCAACCACAAAAGCAATACAACCAGAACACAAGATATTTGATGTGGAAACCGAACTAGGAAAAACCACGGTGAGATGGAACTCACAAGTCACTATCTGCATAATAGAAACCAGACCGGTTAAGGTCTTACAATGTTCTTCACCAGAATAGATCCTGTTAGGAATCTCAATCTCTATTAGGAGATAAGTCTGATTATAGACTACCTTGTTAGAGGATTTTAGATTCACAGAAGTGAACCACCTTGTTAGAGGATTTTACAAAGGATTTTGGGCCTACCCGGTTAAGGGCTACAGACTTGTTGAAGAGGTGAGTAATCAACAAGTGTTTGATCTATCTAATAGCACAAACTACTTGGTTAGATCCAGTATAGCTCATTGCTAATGCATTTCAGCATTACTTCAGTCTTCTCTATCTCTTTCTGTTTAGAAATTGATCTTCTTAGATAAGATCACTCTAATAACAACTCAACAACCACCTTAAACCCTAGCCACAACATAAACCCTTTCAGCAATAGCAACAACAACTCAAAAACCCTAGACATGATGTCCTTTTAAAGGAATCTAATTTCATGTCAGTCTAATAGGATTACATTACAATTTCCTAGGTTCAATCAATCTAGCCATACTCAATAACATGACACAAAAAGCACCATCAGTGTGTCGACACCGGCAATCAATTGGTCGGTTTGACAAAAATGAAGACTGGTAAGAATGTGTTATGCCGCTTTGCTCCCTTGTACCGGTTGAGATCTACGAACCACTTGGGGTCGACATGCCACTTTAGACTGGGAAACACATTTTGCAAAATCACCAATAGTCTAAAGACTAGAATACAACATACCAGTTGGAACAAATACCGGTTGAGCTCTAGCTCATACATATAAAGGGGATCTCATTACAAGTGTGTGTCCATCAATGACAATCACAACATAAACATAAAAACTTCCAACAGTATTCACTGCTTCTCTCCAATACACATGAGGTAGATTTACTTCTGATATCATGCTTTTAGGTGCATCTAGAATAGTTATGTTCTTCCTTTCCACAACTCCATTTTGCTGAGGTATTCGGGGTGTTGATAGTTGTCTTCTAATTCCATTCACTTCACAAAATGTATTGAACTCCTTAGATATAAAGTCACCTCCTTGATCTGATCTTAAACATTTGATTTTCTTGCTAGTTTCATTCTCTACAAGTGCCTTGAATAATTTGAATTTCCCAAAAGCTTCTGATTTCTCCCTGAGAAAAGTAACCCAACACATTCTAGAATATTCATCAATGATTAGCATAAAGTATCTATCTCCCTATAGACTTTTTGTTCTTGCCCGACCACATAAGTCAGTATGAATTAAATAAAGAACATCATTGGTTTTCTCATAAATACTCTTGAAAGTTGTTCTAACTTGCTTTCCCATTTGACATTCCTTACATACTGGATTATGAGGTTTTACAATCTTAGGTAAATCTCTTACTGCTTTAGATGAACTAATCTTTACAATGCAATCAAAATTCACATGATAGAGTCTTTTATGTCATAACCAACTTTCATCAATATGTGCAATCAAGCATGTCTTTTCATTGTTATTCAAATGAAAGATATTACCTCTAGCCTGATTATCGGTTGCGATTTCCAAACCAGTTCTATTCATGATTTTACATTTACCATTCTTGAATTGTAACTGAAATCCTTTTTCAACTAATTGACCAACACTTAAAAGATTATGCTTCAAACCTTCAGCATAATAAATATTGTCAGTATTGTGCTTACCATCAAAAGATATAATGCCTTTTCCTCTGATCAGACAAGCTTTGTCATCTCCAAATCTTACTAGACCTCCATTGTATTCCTGAAAAGATAAGAATTTACTTTTATCACCAGTCATATGATGTGAACATCCAGAATCTATAATCCATTCATCCTTTTCTGCTAGGGCTTGCTCTATCGGCGGAATAGTAGGTGCTGGTTGATCTTCTATTATTGCAACAAAATCCCATCCATTATCTCCCGATTCTTGATCAGAATCATCAATAACTCCTTCATTAGCATAATAACATGATTTGTCTCTATTCTTCTTAAATCTATATCTCTGATATTCAGGGTTAGGCTTATTTGTTCTTTTAGCTTCTTCTCTCAATCTTGCATGTCTTTCAGGACATCTAGATGCCATATGACCAATTTTATTGCAGTTAAAACATTTAAAGGGTGGTTTACCTTCATACTTACTTCCAATAGGACCTTTAGGCATTTTCCTTGTAAATAGTGCTTCAAGTTCTTCCAGTTCTTCATTTTCCCTCCTGATGTCTTCAAGTTCTCTTGCATAAAGTTCTTTCCAATTAGATTTATCAGCTAATGATGAAGATGTTTGCAAATGATTATCCTTTGAAAGCTAAATCTATTGTAATTGTAGAAACGGGACCAAATTCCTCAAGCACAAATGTTGAAAGTTTTCTAACCAAGGTATCTCTAGATATTGATGTATTAGGCATAGTTCTTAACTTGTTAATAGTAGTTACTTTCATTTTGTATGATGGTGGCAATGCTCTTAAAAATTTAGATACAATTTCATCTTCACTTAAGGAACCTCCACTATATTGTATTCCCAAAACAATTTCATTAACCCTTTCCATAAAAGCAAAAAATCTTTCATCTTCTTCCATTTTAAAATTTTCATACCTAACCTGGAAGCATTCCAGTTTTACAATTTTGACAGTGGAATCACCTTCAGTCAATGTCTCCAATTTATCCCAAATAGCTTTAGCAATAGATCGGTTTGATAATCCCATGATTTTCTGATCTAATAAGGCGTTCAAAAGTGCTTCTCTTTCTTTGCAATCATTCTCCTGATCGTTACTCAATGTAGGTGGATTAGGTTGACCTGGTGTAGGACGAACATAGACATTTGTGTAACATCCCATATGCCTTTTCCAATGCAATTCAAATGTGTCTCCATTCTGATCTTCCATATACCATAGTTAATTCCATCAAGTTTTGGACTGTCTTTCCTAAAATAGTTAGTTGCCATATAATCTCCTCAAGTTGTTAAACTTCTGCAAGAAGAGGACTTAGCTCTAATACCAATTGTTAGGACCCAGAGGCAATTGAGACGGGGACGGTGAATCAGTTGTCTTATAATTTCAACCCAAATATAACTTAATCAAACTTGATACTTAATACTGGTAAACCAAAATTAATGTCGGTTACCAGATTAACAGTTAATATTAATACTAATGAAGCTTAATGCATGAAACAAAAAGAGAAACAACATCCATAATACATGACATAGATATTTGTATGTGGAAAACCTGTAAGGGGAAAAACCATGGTCGGAAACCTTACCCATAATCAGATGATACTACTGTAGATACTATGTGTGTATAAATGGGGTCTGCACATGCAGAAAGGCCAGCTGCCTAGAGCTCATTGCTCAATCACAAGAAGGGAGTCACACTTACTACAATTGGATGATTAAATCCAATGATAATGTACTACTCAAATTAGCATCTCCAATGTTGGATTTAGTATCGGTTAAGCTCTAATTATCTCCTTCAAACCTTCCTTGAACGTTCTCTATGGTCTTCTCATATGATCTTCAATATTCGCACATACCATTTTACAATACCATAACCATATACCGTTATCTTCCTTCAACCTATTACTTTATCTCATTAATGAGATCTTACATATATACCAAAACCTAAGACCAAATGTGTAGATTGACTCACTAAGAATGTTACAATAAAAATCAATTACAATTAAGTCGAGATGCGATACATCATGTCGGCTCAACATCAACAATGATTGATTAAAACATCTCTATAATGTGTCATGCTGATCTAGAATCATAACCTAGACCAATTTACCGGTAACAACAAATATGTCAACCCAATTAGAACAATAACCAAATCACCAAAACCAAGTGTCCAAACCATTTCTTCAACATAACCAAGTGATCTCCAGATGATAACAAGTCATCCTCAGTGCCAATGAACAATATAACTTGTCAGTGGACCGAATACCAGTGACTATGCATAAGTCACTGAACTTGTCGATGAACATAATCAAAGATCTCCAGAAGGACAAGTGTTGATAAGTTTTGACATCAATGACAAAACCAATGCAATGTATCCATAATACCAACAAACCCAAACATATTCAAATCAATGATTGGTGGTTTTCTGTATCTAACTCAGATAAGACCTAATATAATGAATGTTGTGTGTATTGCTTCTAGATTTCAGTCAAATCCTAGAGAAACTCATGATATTGTTGTCAAGATGATATTGATATATTTGGAAGGTACAACAGACTTTGGGTTATGATATCGAAAGAATGAAGACTTCACATTATGTGCATATACAAATTATGTTTGGGCGAGAGATATGGATGACCGAAAGAGAACTACAGGTGAAGCATTCTTTCTTGGGAAGAAGTTGGTTTCATGGCTTAGTAAGAAACAATCATACACTTCATTGTCTACAGCTGAAGCAGAATATGTTGGAGCTGCTACCAACTGTACTCGGATTTTATGGATGAAACAGATGTTAAAGGATATAAGGGTAATCTATGATGAGCATATTATTATTCATTGTGATAATACTACCATTATTGACATGTCAAAGAATCCAATATTTCATTCCAATTCAAAACACATTTCTATAAGTTATAATTTCTTGAAGGAAAAGGTTGAAGTAAAGGAAATCAGATTGGTTTATGTTCCTACTAAGGAACAAATTGTAGATATTCTAATGAAACCATTTCCTAAAGACACTTTGAATATCTCAGAGATCAGTTGTGGGTTACCAACCCTCCGGAAGAGATTTAGTGTTGTAGGGATGCATCTATCCAGTGAGCTTATTAGACATACTTTTCTGATCTGGTTTGATGAAGATGATGCTACTACTCAGGGGGAGTAGTCAATTGTTTAGTTCAGTACTCTTGGTTTAGTGTTTGTTCATTGTCATTGATGTCAAAGGGGGAGAAGCTATTTGTGTGAAAACTGCTAGATCTTATGATTGTTTTAGAGTCTGTTGGCATTCCTTGGTACTTGGTTGTTTTTCACATTCAGTGTTACTATTACTGCCAAAGGTAGAGATTGTTGGTAATATGCTGGATTTGGTTAATTTTTGTCATTGATGTCAACATTATATCCTGATTTAACACTATCCCAGTTTGATCTATCCTGGTTAGTCTTGGTGATCATTTTGGTTTTGGCTATGATTCTGATCTGGTATGATCAGACCTCTTGAATCAGTTTTTGGAAGCTTATTATGATGGTTACATGCCTTCTATATTCTGGTGGTTTCATGGTTTGGTTATCACTTTTGGTATTTCTGGTTACCGGTTGGTTTATGCCTTTACTAGCTAGCTTTTGGCTTTACTAGGTTCTAGCATTCCTAGTTAGCTTTGCCGGTATACTCTTTTGGTGACTTGGTCAGTGGATTTTGGGTCTAGATTATGGAATTGGTTTCTTTCATGTTGTTTGTGCTTCTTGATCATATCTTGAGTATTTGGTGGCTTTTCTTTGGATGGTGTGCTATTATGGTCATCCTATTTGGATCCGGTGAAACTTTTACTAATGGTTTCTACCGGCAAGTGAAGCGTGTTGGATTTTGGTCTTAGTGAAATCCCTGACGGATATAATTGTTTGGCTACTTGATTTAGGTCCATGATATGTAATGTAAATCATAATATTTTTTTGGTGGTATCATGTGATGTAATTTTTATAATTATGGGTTTATGAGTTTAGGGCTTAGTCAACCTTGTCAATAAGGTTGATGATCTGTATTTATAGGTGACCTATTCATGTACATGGACATGCGCTGGTTATAGCTGGTTAAGTCTGCATTATCAGAGAAGAATTAAATGTGAATAAAATTGTATCATTTAGGTGAAGGTTGGAAAGGTTTTGTATTCAGAGCAAACATCATTGCTTAGTCAAAACTGTATTAGGCATTAGTAGATGCTACTTTCACAGTTCACTATTTTTTAGATTGTAGTACGATGATTTTATAACTCGGTGAGACTTCCCTTTGTGATGAGCAGTGCGATCTAATTTGTTGGTCATTCTGCATGTGCAAACCTCATTGTAAATATGCACAATACTATTGAAAAGTATTCATCTGATTGTGGGTAGCGTTTCCCACTAGATTTTTTCCCTTTCTGAGTTTTCCACATCAAAAATTTGGTGTTATGTGTGTTGTGCTTTAATGTTATATTCTTCATTGGGTTGTGCTCTAATATAAGGCTTATAATTGAATTAATTGTTGTTATATTTATTAAACTGATTTACCTCTTCCCCCCCCCCTCTTAGTTTACTATTGGTATCAGTGCATTCCAATAAATTGTATCAGAGCAAGGTCCTCTCTGCAAAATCTTAACTGCTTGAGGAGATCTGATCGTAACTGCATCTAGTTCCACATTCAATCCTTACCAGAAGGAGAGGACCCCAAATTTGATGGTACAAATTACAAGCTATGGAAGCAGCAAAGGAAGATTCATCTTGGGCATCTTGGAGCTGAAGTTTGGGAGATAGTGGAGAAAGGGTATATACCTCATGATCTTAATTCTGGAACACCGACACTTGTTGATGAACAAAAGAGAGCTAAAAATGATGTAAGAGAAAAAGAACCATTACTAAGTGCCCTATCTAATGAAAATCTATTTAATGCCATAGAGTTGGATAATGATAAGTTGATATGGACAAATTTTGAAACTCTTTCTGAAGGTGACCAGGCTGTGAAGATAACTAAACTTGAAGGTTTCTGGGTAAGATATGAAACTTTAAATATGGAAGTAGATGAGAAGATAAGTTCTTTTATGGATAGAGGCAATGAGATTTCCATGGGTATCAAATGTTGTGGGAGAAATATTAGTGAGGATGAGATAGTATCAAAAGTTATAAGAGTTCTACCTCCATCTTACAAGATGAAGGCTACTTCTATCAATAAACTTCGGACAATGTCAAGTACCCTAGTGTTTAGAGATACACTACTTGAGAAATTGACTGCTTTTGAACTCGAAGAACTTGGAGATAAGAGTGTTGCTAAAACTGAGACTACATTTAGAGCATCTGCATCTGGTAAATAGAAGATACATTCAAAAGAGATGTATGCTAAGGATATAGAGTAAATTGAGAAAGAAGAAAGAGAGCTTGAAGAGTTGGAAGCCTTGATTGCTAGAAGAATTCCTAGAGGACTAGCTGGAAATAAGTATGAAGGAAAAGTCCCTTTTAAATGTTTTTCATGCAATAAGAGTAGTCATTTTGCATCTAGATGTCCTCAAAAAGCTATTAGGAATCATGAAATATTTATGAGGAATTATAAGCCCAATCCTGAATATCATAGCAGACCCAGATTCAGAAGAAATAAGGATAAATCATGTTAGTATGTTGGTGATAATGATGGTATTTTTTATTATCATGATGTTGAACCTGTGAGTGGATCCAGTAATGATGCTTCATCCAGCATAGATTAGGTCTTTATTGATATCAAGGATGATTCTCCAGAATCTGTCATTGAAGGAACACATATTGAGGAAAAGGCCTTGGCTACTAAAATTGAAGAAAATTATGAATGGGTTATAGATAGAGTTTGCTCACATCACATGAATAGTGAAAAAAGAAAGTTCTTATCATTGCAAGAATTTGATGGTGGATTGGTCAGATTTGGAGAAAACAAGGCACACAGGATCAAAGGCAAAGGAACAATATTATTGGATGGTAAGACTAATACTGATAATGTTTATTATATTGAAGGATTAAAGCATAATATTTTAAGTGTAGGTCAGATGGTGGATAGAGGGTTTCATTTGCAATTCAAGGATAGAAAATGCAAGATCATTAATAAATCTAGATTGGATATTGCTTCGGGAACTCAAACTAATGGAAATATCTTTCATTTGATCTCTTGTGAGAAGGCTTGCTTGATTGCTCAGTTTGATGAAAGTTGGTTATGGCATAAGAGGACGTGTCATGTTAATTTTGATTGCATAGTAAAGATCGGTTCAATATCGACTGTCAGAGATTTGCCCAAGATTATTAAAACTCATAATCCGGTATGTAGATAAGATCAAATGGGTAAGCAGGTTAGAACTTATTTTAGAATTGTACATGATAAATCTAATGAAATTCTTGATCTTATTCATATTGATTTGTGTGGACTTGAAAGGACTAAAATATTAAAAGGTGATAGATATTTTATGTTACTAAATGATGACAATTCTAGAATAATGTGAGTAGCATTTTTGAAAGAGAAATATAATGCTTTTGAAAAATTCAAAATATTTAAGGCTATGGTTGAGACTGAGACATGACTTAAGATATAGTGCTTAAGATCAAATCATGGTAGTGAGTTTACATCCAGTGAGTTCAACAACTTTTGTGAAAGGAATGGTATTAGGAGGAAACTTTCTACACCTAGAACCCCACAACATAACAGATTGGTAGAAAGAAAGAACAAAATAATTTGGATGTTGCAAGGACTATGATGACTGAAGCTAAATTACATGATATCTATTGGAGAGAGGTTGTCAATACCGCTATATACACTTTCAACATAGTACACATTAAGGGAGATACCAGTAAGATTCCTTATGAATTATGGTTTGGTCATACTCCTACTGTCAAATATTTCAGAATATGTAGAAGGAAATGTTACATTAGAAGAGATGATGCATTACGAAAGTTTGTTCATAGAAGTGATGAAGGAATATTTTTGGGTTATTCTACTAAGAGAAAAGCATATAGATGTTATAACAATAGATTGAATAAGATATTGGAAAGCATAAATGTCAAGGTGAATGAGCATCATAGTAATCAGATCAGAGCATATGATTATGGATCCAAAGATGAATTTATCAGACCTGAACTAGTAATGCAAGAATGAGTTTAGAATAGTGAACCTATGACACCGGTAGCATCAAAAAACTCAACAATAACAAAGGAACAACAAAATGAGTCAGCAACTCCAGAAAATTCAAAGACACCCAGGTATGTAAAGCTAAATCATTCCAAAGATCAGATTATTGGAGATAAAAGGAAAGGTGTGATGACTAGGAGAAGGTTAGTTGTTGAAGAGGTATGTTTAATTTCTCAAATTGAATTGAAATATTCATTGAAGAAAGTAATGATGAAAATTGGATAAAAGTAATGAAAGAGGAATTAAATTAGGTTGAAAATAATAAGACATGGGAACTTGTGACTTGACTTAAAGATACAAACATTATTGGAACTAAATGGGATTTCAGGAACAAATTGAATGAGGAAGGTCAAGTGGTGAGGAACAAGGCTAAATTTCTTTGCAAAGGTTATTCATAGGAAGGAGGAATTCATTATGGGTAAACATATGCCCTAGTTAATAGAATTGAAGTGGTAAGAATTTTTATTGCTAATGTTGCACATAAGAACTACAAAGTGTTGGCATTGACAAAATCGGTCAGTCCATAGAACTGGTATATGAGCTAAGATTTGTTATTGATGTCTAACACTAACCGGTGAAGTAGTATTGGTGGAGTGGTGTATTTTAGTAGCAAAGGTGATGACTTGTAAACACATGGAAACAACATTAGAAACAAATGATCAAAGTTCAATTGGCTCAAGGAAGACAACCTAAGCCAATAGGCTTGTCACTCAATAAGATCGATCATTCTGATGATGATGAAGTCACAAAAGGTGACTCAGGAAAGAATATTTAAGGTTGTATGCAAACTAGAACCTCGTTGGAAAACACGGAAAGAGACTTGATGCTATCACATCAAACAGGCAATCAAAGGATGAACCGGTAATATAGAGTGCACTGGTATACCGGTACATAGGTAAGGAAGAAGGAAGATAGGTGATGACCATAAATCTCAGAGCGGTGATTGGCTATTCAGGTGCAATGGTAAAAGGTGAGTTAGTGAGCTTGTCTCTATGCCAAACTAAAAGATTGGTGAAGTCAACTTCAATTACCATCCAGTCAAGCCATGATTACTTGTGGACTTTCTAGTTCACACTTAATTTACTGAACTTGACTGAGAAGTCACTATTTTTGGGGGATGTGGTGGCAAAATTAGTTGAACAGTTGGCGGAACTGTTGTAGGGCTTGCAGAGAAAGAGAAGGGAATTTGAAGTCTTCTGAAATTTGTGTTTGCATTAAGTTGTCATTGATGTCAACCGGTATTGCAGGTAGGCTACTGGTAGAGATATGTCATCTGGTATCAAGAAAAGTTTATAGGTATGGTGGGAGACAAATAAGGTATTGCAAAGATTAATATGAAGACTTGTCACTATGGTGGAAGACAAGTAGTTGTTGAGACTATCAATGACACCACCAGTATGAGGTAAGATGCATGTATGTGTGAGAATGTTGAGTGATAATCGGTTCAGCATAAACCGGTCTGGAGTTTGGCTACCTATTTATGATGAAGAGGGAGAATGTTAAAGTAATCACAAACCACCGGATGTCAATATGTGCTACCGGTGTAGTGTGCACTATTGGTTAGCAGGAGAAGAAGGTCTCACCAGTAAAGGCATGTACCAGTATGAGTTTTCTGAATGTTCAAGTGTAAACTGACTGTGTGTCAGTGAGCTAAGTGTATGACTATTGTGATGCCATGTGGAGCTGAGGTGGCAAGAATGCAAAGGTTGGTAAAGCCTCCATTGACATGGTTGTTGAAACAGCTAGTCGACCTTAATGAAATAGTCAAAGATTATGGGATTGTAACTGACTGATGCGGCTCGAGGAAGAAATAATAATAGAGGAAGATTGGGGAGTAGTTGGCACCTAGATCGAAGCAAAGAAATTAGATTGCAAGAAGATCTCAAGAAGGAAATAGCTGAGTTTTTTATGAGCTGACAAATTTCAAGATAGAAAATCATGTATGAGATTGCTATCTTTAGCAAGTATGCATTGTGTAGTCACATAAATCTGTCCACTTAATTAAATGAATACTTAGTATTTATTTGATTATTTAACCATCAATTAATAATTAATTAAATTAATATTTAATTAATTCATCTTAACCCTATTCTCCTATTAATTAAATAAATTATTCAATTTATTTGATTTAATTCACTTAACCAAATTCAGACCATTAATTAAATAAATAAATCATCTTTATTTAATTAAATCTTCTCTCACATTTAAATAAATTAATATTTATTTAAAACCCTCAAAATCCCACCTCTCACATTTAAATAAATAAATAATTTATTTAAATCACCTTTATCCTCCACCCACTTGTATTTTCCTACAAAAGCAAGTTGCACAACTATTTTAAATAAATTATTTATTTAAAATCCTATTTATCCTCACCCACTTGAAACCTTTAATGGTTTCTCTTAAAGTATTCAAACTTGATGGCTTTAAAGTCTTCAAACTTGATGGCTTCCTTCTATAGTCTTCTTAAGACTTTAATGGTTTTCCTTAAAGTCTTCAAGCCTTTAATGGTTCCCCTCAAAGTCTTCAAGCATTTTAATGCTTTATCTTCCTTTTTCTCATTTAAATAAATTAATATTTATTTGAATATTTATCCAAATACAACTTGCACACATTTATTGAAATAAATGAATTTTTTTTTTAATAAAATCCTATTTTCCCTCACCCACCAAATCCACTTGCAAAATCTAATCCCCTTCTAGATTCTTCTAATCCCTTCCTAATTAACTTAATCCATCCCCTAAATATTGTCACATTCCTAAGCAAATTGGAGTCACTTCTCAAAGACTCCAAAGTCTTTGAAAAGCAATTAATGCTTTGTGTGTTCAACAAATTAACCCTCAAAGTCTTTGATAACCATTGAAGGTTTTCAACCTTCAACCACTTAATCCCCAAAGTCTCCAATAACCATTAATGGTTACCTCAAACCCTCCCACATGGTTAAAACATTTGTTTTGACTCAACCTCTACCCAACCCAAAGGTCTCATCAAGCCTTTAATGCTTTGACCATGATTATCTCTTAATCATTTGCACAAAGGTTTATCCTTGGATTAACTCTTAATCCAATGGGTAATCTTAATTTAGACTTGACCCTTACCTTCTAGATAACCATGAGGTCTTCTCAGGCCTTTAATGCCTCCAACCTCTTCTCTCAACCCAATCCTATGTTGACACTTGTCACCATTTTATTGGTGCCAATTGTGCACATGGATCCCCAACTTTCAAACTTGGCCCTTGATTAAACCATTCAATCTTAACCCTTCATTTCCCCATTTCTTCTATAAATAGAACCCTTCTCCTCAAGCAAAAACAAGCATTTTAGAGTATTGTTGTTATACTGGCATTAGCATAGAGCTTTTTCATAGCATCACTATCTACTCTTGCATAGTATTTGCTTATCATATTCAACCATCTTGAATCTCCATATGGCATCCATGGCTAGTGCTAAAAGCTGAGAGCTACACTCATTTGGGACTTGGAGAGGAGAGAAACAAGGGAGAAGCATCAAAAGGCATCATGGAAGCATCTTAGGGAGGCTCTTCTCCTTTCTTTTATTTTGTTAAACTTCTTTCATGCTTTTTTGAAATCTCTCTTGATATGTTTGGAATGGTTTTTAGTTCTTTGTTTTGTTTTTATGGTTGAAACTAACTTATTAACATTGAACTTTGTTGTTGCCTTGTCCCCATTTCCATGACATCATTTGGTGAACCCGACGTGAATCGAAGAGCAATCATTTTGAAGACTACTAACTTTTGAATGTTTTAATTGACACACAGGTCATTCTCTTGCATTTTTCTTCTCAATTTAGCACCTTCACAAATTGATACTTTAATGCTATTGTCTATAATGTTGCTCTTTCATGTTAAATAGCACTTCTGTTTTCACACAGAGTAGAGCTATTGTAACAAAGAGTTGTAAGAAAATTCCTTGTAACCGAAAACCAAAAATTTTAGGCTTGTAGAAGCCCACCAAAACATGCAGATTTTTCTAACTAATTATCTTTTGTGCAGGTTTTAACTAACCCCTACAATAGCATTATTTTTAGCAATTTTAGCTTAGGAAATAAATTTGTTCATATTGCTAACTTTGTCTTTCAAGTTAGGATAAAATAAATTCATTTTCCTTTTGGGTTAAAATCAACTACACTTTCATTTGGAGTTTTAAAAAGAGCCATATCTTTCGTTTGGAGCTCTAAAAAAGAATCACACTTGTTCAAAGTTAAAAAGAATCACAAAAACAAACACGCAAATTTTTTTGTTGCAAAGTTAGGAACAAATTCTTTTGGTGCTTAAAATCAACAAGGCAAATTTTATTTCTTGCATCAAGATAAAACTTACAATCCACACTTCCATTTTTGGTGCAAATAAAATTCACAATCAACTTGTCTCATTTTTAAAGCAATTTTACTTCATGCAAATGTGTTTTTCATTAAGTTGACCAGGATTTTCAAATTCTAGTTTACTCCAACAATTGCCTTTGAAAATTAAAAAGAACACCATGATTGTTGGAGCAACATCTCCAAATAGATAGAAAATCATTGCGATGACAAATTAAAAGGAACAAGTGAATTTTGTGTTTGGCACACTTGTGCAAAAGAGTTGGTCGAGTGGTCCTACCTCTAACACACACTATACTCTCCCTTGGCTCTCGTGGTCCTAGGTGCAAGAGAAAAGTGTTAGTAACGCTCAAATTTTATATTTTTAAGAGAGGCCTGCCAAGGGATCGATACTCTTGGGAATGACCTCGAGCGGTAAATCCTTTGAGCCGCTATAGAAATCAGGTGAGAGCGAAAGCTGTAGCCTTGGGTATAGCTGTTCCTACAGTGTAACTGGCCGAAAGGACAAATGGGCCCCACCACCAGTTACAAGGCTCTTAAGTGAGTCACTGCAGAATGAACTTATGTCCAAAAATATCGAACATGACTAAACACCTTTAAGTAGTAGCCCACCCGTTCTATTGATTGAGGATATTTGAGATATAATTTAGTGCAAGAGCATAGATGGTTTTGCTCCCAAGATACTCACCATACATATTTCCTTGAGTAGAAACATAGCTTTTTGAAAAGTCACTTGTGGCTTGATAAAAGTGGTGACTCCCCCATCATAGGGATCATCTATTTGTTATGCTCGTGCAAGACTTAGTATATCACATCCTTACCTACCACGGCGGGATTCATAAGGTATGTAGTACCAAAGTCGAAGAAATATCAAGATGTGGGATAAATTTATCACAACTGGCCATTTGACCTTAGGGATAAAAAGTGTTTGAAGTGTGTTCGTTTTACAGACCTAGTGCAAATTGAGCTGACTTCAGGCTTTGGAAATACACTTTAAAATAAATCTAAAGGAAGGGTCATATACAAGTCCAAAGATTGGGTTGATCTAGACCCATACTCATTTGTGCCTTTGGGGGCAACATTCTTGTGTTTGTGTGCTTGCTTTGTTTTCTTGTCAAAGAAAAATCAGCAAATCACTTTCAAAAACAAAGTACTCATCCAACATTTCTCAAAAACAACCAAACACATCAAAAACAAAGTACAAACAACAAAGAGTCAAATTTTATGACCATTCTTCACATCTTGTGAAAGAAGAAGTGTCATCAGAATATCAACTTAAGAAGGAGACCATTAAGCTCAAAGGCTTTGATCAAAAGGAGGAAATTCTTCTATCTCAATAGACAAATATTTGTCTCACATAGAGTCTTTCTACATCGCATGCGTCTCTATCTTCAAGGTAAAACAAATGAATTTGATTCCGAATCATTGAACCGCAGAGCTTTTATGCAATATAGAGCTCTGAGTTATCACAAAAATCAAGGAGGAAAGATTAATCCCAACTTCTTCCCAAACATCTGTATCAGCTACAACACAGCTCGAGAAGTGCCACGAATGCCTGAAAGGGAAGAAGTAGAGTTTGTTCCATTTGTAACACAAAGTTTTTATTGAAGTTGAAAACAAAACATCCATCATCTCATT
The DNA here is from genome assembly GCF_030272615.1 of Cryptomeria japonica. Taxonomy (NCBI): domain Eukaryota; kingdom Viridiplantae; phylum Streptophyta; class Pinopsida; order Cupressales; family Cupressaceae; genus Cryptomeria; species Cryptomeria japonica. Next base: position 60,258,802 of record NC_081413.1, on the reverse strand, counting down.
CATACATCATTTTTCCATCATCAATTCATCCCAAAACTCTCAAAACATTAAGAGGTTCTTGTCCCAAGTTCTCTTTTAGATATTGCTTGAAATCAAACACATCACATCACTTTTAGATTGTTTCTACATCTAGGATAAGCTCATCCTAAGAGACACATCTACGCAGGTTAAAACTAGTTCATGAGTGAATCCTCTCATTGCTAGGTAGTCAAAATCTGTAACACATCTCAAATTTCTCTACACCTTATCACATCCAAACTCCTCAAAACAAACAAGCAATTCAAGGAAGGAATTTCGGTTACATCTACCTTAAAGTGCTAGAGATCCCCATACAATACAAATCACCAATCATCAATATTTCATCAATAACTCATCATCATCTTCAATCAACTTCAACACAAACTTACAAACAAAATGGCTCAAACCCGATCGCGATCAAGGCAACGAGAAATAGAAATTGAGGAAGAAGAAGACAACCTCAATGAATTTCAAGAAGCACTTGGAGGAACTGTAACTGATGAAAACCCAAGTACTCCCACTCCTTCAACAATCGAAAGGGCTCAGCATAACCCTCACTTCAACAGATTATTTGATGAAATATTAAGGAGCAATGCGGATGCTCACTTCTTAAAACTCGCTCAAGAAGGAGCCAAACTCCCCTCGGACTTTGATCTTGCCCAATTAAGACAAGCATCAGAAAGACAAAGTCGCCATGAGGAGGAAAGGGGTAGAAATCACATCAGATATAACATTCCTCGAGGTAACCCACCACCTCCTCCTCCAAATGAAATAGAGATGTTGTGGCAACAAGTCAAGAATCTCGCCCAACAACTTCATAGTGGTGTTAAGACCAATCAATTCTCACTTAACGACATCTGTCCCTATCCTTTTGATAGGAATCTTTATATGCTACCCTTTCCACGCAGGTTCGAAACACCCAAATTTGAAAAATATAGAGGAAAGGGGGATCCCCATGATCATGTCCGAGAATTTCATTCCGCTTGTCTTGAAGTGGCTTATGAAGACACATACTTAATGCGCCTTTTTCCCCAAAGCTTGGGAGGAACAACCACATCATGGTTTTCCCGACTACCAGGTGGCATTAGAACATTTGAGGAACTCATCCAGAAGTTCCTATCTCATTACTCTCATAACATTGAACGCGACATCACCATGGCTGATCTATGCAACACCAAACAAAAACCAGGTGAATTATTCTCAGTATTCCTGCAACGATGGCGCCAAATGTCTAGCAGACGTTCTCTTCAGTTACCTGAACAAGAACTAGTGGAAATTTTCATTTCCAACTTAAACGAAGAAATGGAATTTCACCTGGATGTCAAAGACATAGACTCCTTTAACGATATGATCACCAAGGGTATAAAATGTGAAAGGGCACTCATCAAGAAAGGACTCATCAAAATCTTTAATGAACCAAAAGATGGTCCTCGCCCGCACTTCAATAGTGATAAACCAAACTTCTGGAACAAGAATAAAAATATCGTCAACGATGGGGTTGTGGATGCTCGAACTATCCAAAATGCACAACCTGTGGTTCGGTTTGCAGGACAAAATCCTCCACCTCAGAATAACACAAATGTTCCTCCTAATCAAGGTCGCATCACATCTCATGATGAACCAAGACCTCGTCCACAAAAACAAAAACGCACATACACTCCCTTAGGGGAACCCATTGAAACAGTGTTGCGACAACTCCTTTCTCAGAATTTGGTCACTCTACCTAAACTATCCAACTATGAGCCTCAGGTCAAACCAGCATGGTGGAGAGATACTGAACACTATGAGTTCCATCAAGGACGAGGACACAAGACAAGTAATTGTCACCGATTGAAGGATCTCATTCAGGATCTTATTGATCGAGGAGAAATTGAAATTGAAGGACATGACCCAAAAATGACCAATAATGATCATCTCATGTTCAAGGATCCACTTCCATCACAAGATCAAAGGGGTCCTTCCACTTCCCGGCGAGGCACTGATACCACTGATTATACGCAAGCTGCGTATAACTACACTGTAAATCACCTATATGATGCCAGTGAACAAATTGCAACTATAACCTTCAAAAATCCCACCTCAAATTGCAATGTTGTTACACGTCGTGGAAAGGTCACCATCAAGGCAGCTCCACAGGGCACCACCTCCGTCCCAAAGCAATATAATCTTGTGGAACAATTAGATAAAACGCCTGCGCTCATATCCATTTTAGAACTATTGCGCCTATCGCCATCTCATAAAACAATCTTGGATCAAGCACTCCAAGAGGTGTCAGTCCCTGCAAACCTGAACACAGACCAATTTCAAGCCATGGTTGGAAATATAAAGTCATCACCTTGTCTCACTTTTTTTGAAAGTGACAACTCTTCCTTCCAACAACCTCATAACGCTTCACTACACATTGAAGGCTTTATCAACCAACACAGGATCAAGCGAGTCTTGATAGATAATGGAGTAGGCCTAAACATTTGTACACTACAGTTGGTCACAACATTGGGATATGCAATAGAATCAGTGGATCCTCGCAAGAAGATCACCATCAAGGCCTATGATGATGTAGAGCGTTCATCCAAAGGAGCGGTGGTGCTACCAATCCGAGTGGGCCCTGTGGTAAAACACATAATTTGTCAGGTTCTGGACCTTCCTCTGCCATATAATCTATTATTAGGAAGACCTTGGATACATGCCATGCAAGTCGTTCCATCTACCTACCATCAATGTATCAAGTTCCCACATAATGGTGCAGAGATCACAATCCTGGGTGATGCAAATCCCTTTGCATTTTGCCATAATATCAGCCATCAACCAGAAATTATTGTTCCTAATAATAGGGAAGCCATTTCCTCTACATCATATGTAAGTCCCACCTCTCTTGCCAGTTTGAACACCCCTATACCCAAGCAAGAAAAGCTTAAAATGAAAGTCGCAGAGGAAGGTCCCAGGGAATATAACTTAAGTCAACTCTTTTGTGTGGGACAAATGCCCACTTCTCCTAAAACACATGGTAAACCACAGCAGTTACTCCAGCAATGACTAATCATGCCAGCATGTGCTTGGACGCCTTTCGTCCTTGGAAGGAGTCAAGAGGAAGAAACACAAGATGAGGACCTAGCGGACTGGATCTATAAAGATCCCATCACTACTGACATACCGCGAGTTACACTTCCTACAGAACAGTATGGCAAAGGCCTCCTCATTATGCAAAGAATGGGATATGATGGTCAGAGTGCTTTGGGATACTGCAAACAAGGACGACATGAACCACTGCTGCCAGAGTTCAAGCCCAAAGGTAATACAGGCCTAGGCTTTGAAAAAGAGATCCTTCCTAAACTCAGATTTAAAGGAAAACCTAGCAAACCATTTTTCCCACCTATTGTAAAGAGGACACCTTTCATAATCAAAGCACCATCAAGCAATATTGTCACTGCCCCATCGAAGCTCACAAACCCACCGCAACCGTCATCGGTGCCAAAAATCCCACCAATCAAACTAGTAATCCCATCCACAGCAGTCACCACATCAATAAAACCATTCATAGCAGCAACTATATTGGAACCCGTAGCAGCATCTATGGCACCAGTCGTTCCAATAGAAGCCACTAAATCAACCCTGTCGATACTTCCAATGACAAAACCTTTAAACCCCATCACAGTTCCTGCAGCACCGATCACCTCAAAGGTACATAAACCAATCACACCTGCAGTATTCAACTCCAGCGACATCCCAGTATGGTATAGCAATCGGATGCTGGAAAGTGATTCAGAGACCGACTCACATGAGTGGGAATTTGATTCTATACAGCTTAACACTTCAGATGAGGAAGACACGTCACCACCTCCGCCACGCAAAGACATTCCTGTTTACAGAGAAGCACAGATAAAGACCACTTAGGTACCTGAGCTGGAAACATCTTCCACAGACCCTACGTCTCATCCTATGCCAGATTCTAATAGGGAGAGTACCATCAACGACCTTCACCACACTATCTTAACCCTCACTGATACATCTCCCGCACTTAACTTAATCGATGAAGTAATGCCCATTATCCACCCTGAACTCATCGAATGGAACCAACCAAATCCCCCATGTCTTGACCTCTTCCAAAATGATGAGGCTATCATTGACTTTTTGGAATTAAGGGATAATCTACCAAGCGGGGATCACAAAGCTGGATTCGCCATTGAACTTAATAGCGCAGCATACTTCGGGGCGGATGCCAAACCCTTCAGCTGCAAAAATATAACATTAAAACATGGATCTTCCAGTGAAAACCACACTGTGGCACTGTTTGATCCAACAAAAGTAAAAAGAAAGAGCGTATCCAACAGTGAAAACCTCTCTGAGGCACTTGAGGATGAAGGGTTTGACATTCTCCCTGCTAGTACACAACAGGAACGATCGACGATTCTCATTGAGGAGACTAAAGAATACAATGTGGGGACTCCTGAAAACCCTCATATCATACATCTGGCATCTCTTCTCACTCCAGAGGAACAACCTCAATTTATAGAGTTCTTCCAACAGCGTCAGATCAACTTTGCATGGTCATATGCAGACATGCCTGGGCTTGATCCTGATTTAGTCATGCATCATCTCACAGTAGCAAAAGGAGCCAAACCTGTCAAGCAGAAGCTTCGTAAGATGCATCCTCAGATTGCCGTACTAGTCAAAACAGAACTCAAGAAACTCTTGGATGTTGGTTTCATTAGACCAATTGATTATGTAGAATGGATCTCCAACATTGTACCAGTTGGCAAACCAAAAGGGGGCATCTGCATTTGTACAGACTTCAGAGATCTGAATAAGGCATGTCCTAAGGATGACTTCCCTCTACCAAATATCGACATCATAGTAGATTTGACAGCAGGACATGCCATGCTTTCACTCATGGATGGCTTTTCAGGATACAATCAAATAAAGATCGCACCCGAGGACCAACATAAGACAGCCTTCACATGTCCATGGGGCACATACTGCTAGAATGTAATGCCTTTTGGTCTAAAGAATGCAGGAGCGACCTATCAAAGAGCAATGACCACCATCTTCCATGACATGATGCATACTATAATGGAAGATTATGTGGATGATTTACTAGAAAAATCACTTACTAGAGAAGGACATCTTCACATCTTAGATAAAATCTTTGATAGACTAGAACAATACCATGTTCGACTCAACCCAAAGAAATGTGTCTTCGGAGTGACCTCCGGGAAGCTTCTAGGATACATTGTCTCAAGCAAAGGCATTGAGGTTGATCCAGCAAAGGTTAAAGCAATCATGGACATGCCACCTCCAAAGAATATCAGTCAGCTAAGAACACTACAAGGACGGCTTCAATCTATCCGCAGATTCATTGCACAATTGGCTGATAAGTGTCACCCATTCACACACCTGCTACACAAGAACATCCGCTTTCAGTGGGATGACAGATGCCAGCAAGCATTTCAGGTGCTTAAAGACTATCTCATGAATCCACCATTGCTGATGCCACCAGATCCAAGTAGACCATTATTGCTCTATATCTCAGCAACAAGTACAGCATTGGGTGTACTACTGGCACAACATAATGCAGAAGGAAAAGAGTGTGCTATTTACTACATCTCTCGCACACTGGTGGGCTATGAACTCAATTACACACCTATTGAGCGAGCTTGCCTAGCAGTAATCTTGGCAGCCACTAAACTGAGGCACTATCTGTTAACACACAAGGTACAACTCATTGCAAAGATTGATCCACTCAAGTATTTACTTAGCAAAGCAGCATTGACAGGTCGCTTAGCCAAATGGGTGATGATTCTAAGTGAATTTGATATTGAGTATGTGGACCGTAAAGCTATCAAAGGTCAGGTTATTGCAGATCAATTGGCCGATGTACCTCTCATAGGTGATCATCCTCTCATTTCCAATTTTCCAGATGAAGAGATATTCATGATTACAGAAGCACAGTCATGGAAATTATACTTTGATGGTTCATACACTAGGCACGGCTCGGGGGCAGGCATTCTGTTTATCACACCTCAAGGTGATAGCATCCCGAAGTCTTACAGGCTCACATTTCCATGCACAAACAACATAGCAGAGTATGAGGCCTTGATCACAGGACTCAGATTAGCCATACAATGGAAATTAAAAGAATTGCAAGTATATGGCGATTCCCAACTAGTCATTCGACAAGCAACAGATGAGTATCAGACCAAAGATGATAAACTCATGCCATACAAGCAAATGGTGGACAATCTAAAGACATCATTTACTACTATCACTTTTGAGCAGATACCAAGAGATCAGAATCGAGTTGCTGACGCTATGGCTACCATCGCATCTCTACTAGATCTTCCACAGAATTCAACACGCTACAAGTTCTTGGTAGAACAACTTTGGATCCCCGCTTATGATATCCCCGAATCTGAAATGATATGTTGCCTTGTTGGTTCTGAATCCCCATGGTACGGTGAGTTCTACACCTATCTCCGCAATCACACCCTTCCTCCCAACCAATCAAATAACCAACGTAAAACCTTCATTCGCCAAACTACTCGATATACCATTATTGCCGAAACCCTATATCGATGCGGTCTTGATGGTACTCTCCTTCGATGTCTAGAACAAGGTGAGATAACAAAGGCTTTGGAAGAGGTACATGAAGGAATTTGCGGGACTCACTCAAGTGGTCCATCACTAGCCAAGAAGATCATGCGAGCTGGATACTATTGGCCATCTATGGAAAAGGATTCCTACTACTTTGTCAGGAAGTGCAAAAAATGTCAAGTTCATGGCAACCTAATACATGCACCAGCTTAAGAACTGCAACCAATCACAACACCATGGCCTTTTTGTCAATGGGGTCTTGATCTTGTGGGTAAAATCCATCCATCTTCATCCAATGGCCATAAATTCATTATTACCGCCACCGAATATTTCACCAAGTGGATCGAAGCTGTTCCACTTACCCAAGTCACTGGCAAGCAGATCGCCTCATTCATCCTCAATTACATCATCTGCCGGTATGGTGTGCCCATGTCCATTGTCACAGATAACGGTCTTCCTTTCAAAAATCAGGATGTTCGTGAGCTTTGTGAGAAATTTCATATCCAACACCGCTTTTCCACTCCCTATTACCCACAAGGCAATGGTCAGGCCGAAGCATCCAATAAAAACATATTGAGGATCCTAAAGAAGACAGTCAATGATGTCAGTCGTGATTGGCATGTTCAATTGAATCCAGCGCTATGGGCATATCGAACTAGCATTCGGACCCCTACAGGTGCAACTCCTTATTCATTGGTCTATGGTGCTGAAGCTATCTTACCTATTGAGGTCGAGATACCATCCTTACGAGTTTCATTGCACAATCTCATCGATGATGAAGCATACAGAGTATCTCATCTTCAGGACTTAGAGTTACTAGATGAGAAGCGACAAGCTGCATACAATCACCTCAAAGCCTATCAGCAGCGCATGAGTAGAAGCTACAATCACCGAGTTAGATCTCATACATTTGAGGTAGGTGATCTTGTTCTTCGAGAAAATCCTCGCAACCAACCAAACAGAGAACATCAAGGCAAGTTTGAATCAAACTGGTTGGGCCCATATGTTGTCACTGCTGTATTCGGGTCCAGGGCATATCAGTTGGCTACATCATACGGAGAACTGCTCGCAGATCCAATCAATAGAATGCACCTCAAACGGTTTTATACCTAAGGTATACAAAGCATTAGGTTCCCCTACATATCAGAAAATATCAAAAACATTCAGAAAATGTCCTAAAGAAAATACAAAAACATTCAATAAAAGTAAAGAAAAATCATGCATCCAAATGGTGAACAAACACTTCGATGGCACCTTGGGTAAGTGCGATGGTAAAAACCTGGCAAACAGGTGCCACTCGTAAGGGCTATGGCTCCATTATCTTTTCAGACTTGTTGCAATCACATTTACTTCATACATACATCCATCCATCCAAAGCCATGGCTTGTTATTCATCTATCATTAAGAAAGTACTCCATCCGTCTAGCATCCCACCTTTTCATAGTCAGGTCTAAAAACTGGGGGCAATACCCTTAACCTATTGATGGAAGTGGATTCTACATTGTCTTATGTGTCATTACGCTCTTCATTCAAGCAATCATCAAAAATATCAAAAACATTCAAAAATGTCCCAGAAAATATCAAAAACATTCAAAAACAATACAAAATCCAAAAACATTCAAAAATGATTCACAAAATCCAAAAACATCGGAAAAACCATCAAAAATCACCCAAGAACATGACAACACCTTGTACATATTCATCCGATCAGATACAAAACAAACATTGACAAAATACTCACACAAATGACCACTTATCACTCGACCAACACAATCAACATCTACAATCCAAACTGTCTTAAACAAGGATGCATCCTTCCTTACCAAAACAAAGACAAAAGTGACGTTTTCTTTGACAAGAAAATTATGTTAAGCTATCAAATGCTTGGTTGATTCGTGAGTAATTCATTTGTTTATCTGTATCGGGATCTTTCAGCATTGTTTTGTATCGTTTGCACATTATTTCCGATGAAGTTCTGGGGCATGTACTAATGGTGTCTACGTGGGAAGTTCACTAGGCTACGTGATCTTATGCCGAATGCAATCATAGATCACTACGGCTTGCTGACTACAGCGTATACCTCAACCATATGAGCATGAACCATTACCAAGGATCCTTATTCTTTATTCTTTATGTATATATTGTTTGTTTGCAGGTGCAATGCTCTTCCTTTGGTTCCTCCTACCTCATCCAAACTGGATAAAGGTTTTTTATCTCTTAGTACGGTATGAACTTGTCTCAGGATATGATCAGCCTAAGATCAAGGAGGATGATCCAAGTCATGCATGAATAGAGATAATCCTTGTCTGTTCCGCAAGCAATACTCTGGTCAACTTGATCCCTTATATCAAGTCGTTTGTATTAACTTGCTATATAAAATCCATGTAAGGAATACTCAGGTCATCTTGAATCATTATGTCAAGATGCTTGTATTCTCTTCCAACATTTTAAAGCTCAATGATGAAAATAGAGCACTATGGATCGTCATTCCATCTCATCTATATATACTGCATTCGGTTGCATTCCACCCATCCATACATTCATAAATAGCTGCATATCATGCATACATAGTCATAATAATGCATACTCTATTTTCCTCTTCTTCCATAGGAATGAGTCATAGGTCCTCCATTTCTTCTAACATCGAACCCCCCCAACCCTCCCCATCTCAACAATCAGCATCACATACCCTACATCGTGTCCCAATCAACCTAATCAAGCCACGTTCATCACCATCCATCTCTAAATAGGAGGGATTGTGTTTCCTATCCTAAGTCATCCAATAAGTCAAGAAAGTTACTCTATCTGCATAGGTACATCAACTCACGCACACCTAGACTATCAACAGATACTCTGATCAAGTATCTTCAGGTCTCAACAGGTAATCGATTATGGTAATCCTAGACTACATCAGGCATTTATCACAATGACCTAGTCTCAACGGGGTTGCCATGATTCCCCACAACCATCCATCACACGCACACACTATCAATTGATCAACCAATCAAACACAATCCAACGGACAATTACATCAATTGTCTACGTCTCAACGATTATTTTGCTTCATATACCTTGACTTCATCGGGCAATTACATCAATTGTCTAAGTCACCATCAGGTCACTTTGATTCACTTACTCAGACTTTATCATGTCCAAGCGACCAACTGACATCAACTGTCACGCTTTGACTTGACCGGGGCAATTCAACCGATTGCACCAGATTGTCCAACCAATTTTGATCAATTGTATAGCATCAATCAAAACCCCACACTACATCTGCTATGTATCTCTTGCATGACCTCAGGGTACTCGTTGGCTTGTTGTTTCTTCATATTCACTCCATTTTCTCCCATTCTTTCATCATTAGTTCTAATTTCTTCTATTCTATCTCCCCTCCGCTTTTCATTCTTTTTCGAGAGATCGCCCGATTTTTCAAAAAAATTCGGCCCATCCCTCGAGGGGGCATACCACCCATTAAATTTACATTTTATGGGGCATTTCTTCACACCTATTTTTCTTTCTTTGAAACGACGCGATAAACCGCACCGTCTCAAAGAGGGGCAAATGTAGTCACATAAATCTGTCCACTTAATTAAATGAATACTTAGTATTTATTTGATTATTTAACCATCAATTAATAATTAATTAAATTAATATTTAATTAATTCATCTTAACCCTATTCTCCTATTAATTAAATAAATTATTCAATTTATTTGATTTAATTCACTTAACCAAATTCAGACCATTAATTAAATAAATAAATCATATTTATTTAATTAAATCTTCTCTCACATTTAAATAAATTAATATTTATTTGAAATCCCCAAAATCCCACCTCTCACATTTAAATAAATAAATAATTTATTTAAATCACCTTTATCCTCCACCCACTTGTATTTTCCTACAAAAGCAAGTTGCACAACTATTTTAAATAAATTATTTATTTAAAATCCTATTTATCCTCACCCACTTGAAACCTTTAATGGTTTCTCTTAAAGTATTCAAACTTGATGGCTTTAAAGTCTTCAAACTTGATGGCTTCCTTCTATAGTCTTCTTAAGACTTTAATGGTTTTCCTTAAAGTCTTCAAGCCTTTAATGGTTCCCCTCAAAGTCTTCAAGCATTTTAATGCTTTATCTTCCTTTTTCTCATTTAAATAAATTAATATTTATTTGACTATTTATCCAAATACAACTTGCACACATTTATTGAAATAAATGAATTTTTATTTTAATAAAATCCTATTTTCCCTCACCCACCAAATCCACTTGCAAAATCTAATCCCCTTCTAGATTCTTCTAACCCCTTCCTAATTAACTTAATCCATCCCCTAAATATTGTCACATTCCTAAGCAAATTGGAGTCACTTCTCAAAGACTCCAAAGTCTTTGAAAAGCAATTAATGCTTTGTGTGTTCAACAAATTAACCCTCAAAGTCTTTGATAACCATTGAAGGCTTTCAACCTTCAACCACTTAATCCCCAAAGTCTCCAATAACCATTAATGGTTACCTCAAACCCTCCCACATGGTTAAGACATTTGTTTTGACTCAACCTCTACCCAACCCAAAGGTCTCATCAAGCCTTTAATGCTTTGACCATGATTATCTCTTAATCATTTGCACAAAGGTTTATCCTTGGATTAACTCTTAATCCAATGGGTAATCTTAATTTAGACTTGACCCTTACCTTCTAGATAACCATGAGGTCTTCTCAGGCCTTTAATGCCTCCAACCTCTTCTCTCAACCCAATCCTATGTTGACACTTGTCACCATTTTATTGGTGCCAATTGTGCACATGGATCCCCAACTTTCAAACTTGGCCCTTGATTAAACCATTCAATCTTAACCCTTCATTTCCCCATTTCTTATATAAATAGAACCCTTCTCCTCAAGCAAAAACAAGCATTTTAGAGTATTGTTGTTATACTGGCATTAGCATAGAGCTTTTTCATAGCATCACTATCTACTCTTGCATAGTATTTGCTTATCATATTCAACCATCTTGAATCTCCATATGGCATCCATGGCTAGTGCTAAAAGCTGAGAGCTACACTCATTTGGGACTTGGAGAGGAGAGAAACAAGGGAGAAGCATCAAAAGGCATCATGGAAGCATCTTAGGGAGGCTCTTCTCCTTTCTTTTATTTTGTTAAACTTCTTTCATGCTTTTTTGAAATCTCTCTTGATATGTTTGGAATGGTTTTTAGTTCTTTGTTTTGTTTTTATGGTTGAAACTAACTTATTAACATTGAACTTTGTTGTTGCCTTGTCCCCATTTCCATGACATCACATTGAATAATGGAAAATGTGTACAGATGCATTCCTCAAGTAGGTGATTAATCCAAGACAGACTAGATCAGATCTCATGCAAATTGTGTCAGGTAAAGGAAACACTAACTACCCCAAGTTTGAATTGATTCTTGGCAGGAAAGCTCAAGTTTAAATATGATGACTTGAGATTGTGATTAGTGTTGCTGCTACAGAGTGAAGACAAGTGAGAAATTGTTGAGAGCCAAAAGCGAAAAACACTTGAAGTGTTTATGAGTGAAGTATTTGACCAATAAGGAGAAGTAGAGTAAACTGGTATAAGGAACAACCGGTGGAGAGTGCATTCAACATAGAGGTGACAAACTAGTAGAAGTTGTGCCTGATTAAGAGTGATCAAGTGTGAGTTGAGAGAGGGAAGACATTATGAGAGGTTTTAGAAAAATCATCAGCAAAGTCAAGTTGCAGAGTGGGTGGAGAGAATACAAACCGGTAAGGGTGAAACTAGCAGAGGAGAATATTGTAGGGTTGCAAAACTTCATTTGCAATAGTGATTTCATTTGTATATCTGAGTTTTATATTATTTTCATTAAGTTGTAGCTCCTTTATGTTGTAGCCTATAAATTTTGTAGAGGTTGGTGCTCCTTTGAGTTCATGCTCATAAAGTAGGGGTTGGTTCTCCTTTAAGTTGATGCTCATAAATCAAGGGTTGGTGCTCCTTGGGTTGGTGGCCTAAATATTGTAATAAAAAATTCATTGTGAGGCTCGATTGGAGCATAATATCTCCAACAACTATTCTCACTAAGGTTTTTCCCACATTGGGTTTTCCTTGTATATATCTGGTGTTGTGTGATGTATTCTTGTGTATGTGTTATGTTAATGTTTTAAGGAAGTTCTTTGACACACTCTGCTCGCATTGTTTAAGTTACCAGTTATCACTCAGTTTGCCTTATATATTACTGATATCTCCTTGTTGAAATAAAGTAGTTTAGATCACTAATTCACCCCCCTCTTAGTGATCCATTGTGTCCAGCAATTGGTATCAGAGCCTAGGTACCCTATTTTGTCAAAAGCAATCTCTAGCTTGGGTAGATGATATCAAGTGTTCACAATGGCAAGAAATGAATTTGCCTCCTCAAAAGATCCTATGTTTGATGGTGTCAACTATGCTTGTTGGAGTAGAAGAATGGAAATATATTTGTTCTCTCTAGGTTGTGATTTATGGATGTTGGTTGTGAATGGGTATATAGTCCCTAATAATCCCCCTACTAATCCAGATTCTAAGAGGGAATATGAGAACAATGCTGAAGCTAAGAATTCTATTCTTAGTGGGTTATCTAATAGTGAGTTTGTTAAAGTCATGCACTGCTCCTATGCCAAGGAGACTTGGGATAAGCTACAAAATATATTTGAAGGTGATGATAAAGTAAAGGATGCCAAGTTGTAGACATTGAGAGCACAACTTGAGGGTTTGAAGATGAGAGATGAAGAGAAGATTGTTGATTATCTTCAAAGCATTGATGAAACAACAAATACCATTAGAGGGCTTGGAGAAGAAATGAAAGATGAGATGGTAGTAAAGAAAGTACTTAGATCTCTTACATCTAAGTATGATACAAAGGTCTCAACAATAGAAGAAGCAAAAGATCTAAAAGTCTTTACAATGGATGAGTTGTATGGCTCCCTAACTACTTATGAGATGAGGACTGTCGATACTAATGTTGTGAAGAAAGAAGCTGCATTCAATACTTTAAGATAAGGAAAAGAAGAATCTTCTCATGTTGCAACTAGTGAAGACTCTGAAGACATCATGACAAACTTTATCAGAAGACTCAAGACAGGTTCAGGCAAATATAAAGGCAAGTTGCCTTTGAAATGTTTCAACTGTGGAAAGATTGGACATTTTGCTACTAAATGTCTTTATGGTGATAAGAACAAAGATAATCAATCAAGTGGTAGCAGATCATATGGTAAGGATAGGAATATAAATGTCTAGCGGTATGGTAGAAATGGTTACCAGAAGTAGAGAAGTCTTTACACACATGAAGATGATACCACAGATGAGAAAAGTGCCTCAGATGATTGTTGTAGTGGACATGAAGTCAAAGCAAACCTTTTTATGGCTCAAGAGGTACCGGTGCCTAAAGAAGTAGAAGAGGAAGAGAAAGAAGGAGAAGTAGACCTTGAAGAAGAACCCGTTAGTGCCTTAGATGAGCTAAAGAAAACAAGAATAAATTTAAACAAGGTAAAAAGGGTTGCAGCTGAAGAACAAGAATTGTTGGAGCAATATCTTGAAGAATCCAAGCAAACAATTGTAGATCTAAAACTCTAGTTGGAAGAGGCCAAGAGGATGTGTGATGTCACTAGTACCGATCTGGGTGAAAACAAAAAGGAATATAAGAATCTGGAAGTAGAAATAGTGAAACTCTGGAAGGACTTAAAGAAAATTCAAGAAGAAATAAAAGTGAGAAGCAAATTTGAAGGCAGCAGTGAAGCCTTGGACAAGATGTTGAGCAAACAAAAGCAATCCAAAGATACCAGTGGCTTAGGTTTTAAAGAGGGTCAAATTCAAACAGTAAAGACACAACTGATAAAGAGAAACAATTCACTTCTTCAAATAAATGTAAAGAGAAGAAGACATTAACGGTAGGCAAGGATACCGGCAAGAAGACATATGCAGATGCTGCTACAAACTGCCACACAAACCGGTATGATCAACAAATGAACTAGAGACCATACTCAATGTACCATCATGTAGATCCAAGGAGAAATTAAAGTATTGATCATGAAGGATTCACAAGGATTTGCATCATGAAAGGAAGATCCCAGTGAGGTAGTCGTGTATAGGTTCAAGGCAACCTAACTAGTATGTTCTAAATTTTCATGGTTATTGTCACCGGTGTAATAAGCTCGGTCATAGAATGGAAGATTATAGGAAAATGACTGTCAACCCTATTTTTGAGAGTAGAAACTCATTTACTACATTCCAAAGTATAAATGTCATATGTTATAATTGCAATGAGTTTTGTCACAAGAGTTATGAATGTAGGAGTAATATGCAGATGTCCTACAAAAATGCATTGAGTACATGTTATAGTGCTAATCTGAAATGCTATAAGTGTCAAAATTTTCATCACATAGCAAGGTATTGTCAGCTGAGAACCAACAAGAAAAGGAGAATTATATCGGATGAGAAGTTGGAAACAAAACCGAAACACAAAGTGACAGAAGAGGAAAAGAAAGAAGAAAACCGGTTTGGGTAGAGAAGGAGAAAAACAAGACATAGTCCATCTTGATTGTACTGACTGCTCTACATGCTAAAAGAAGGAATTTATGGGTAGTTGATAGTGGTTTCTCAAATCACATGACTAGAAATAAGGAAAAGTTCATCAAGCTTGATGATTGGAATGGTGGTTCAGTCCAGTTTGGTGATAACTCCTCCATCAACATCAAAGGTTGAGGTACACTGAATATTGATGAAAATATCAAGGCTCGTGATGTGTACTATGTGGAAGGTTTGAAGCATAACCTGTTGAGTGTAAGTCAAATGTGTGACAAAGGGTACAAGTTCTCATTTGACTCTATTGGTTGTCAAATAAGAAAGAAGAGTACCAGTCAGGTGGTAGTAGAAGGAAATAGAACATAGGTAAATGTCTACAATCTGAAGGAATGCTATGAGTTCCAATGAATGATGGGATAGGTTGATGAAAGTTGGTTGTGGTCCTGAAGACTAGGGCATGTGAAGTTTGACAATCTGGTTAATATAAGCAAGAACCAGAATGTAAGAAACATACCTTAGATCATAAAACTAGCAAGCACATTTTGTGATGAATGTGTTAGAGGTAAGCAAGCAAAGTTCATCTTTGAAACAAAACAATATAACACCTCAAGAAGTTTTGAGTTGATACATACAGATTTATGTGGGCCAACAAGGACAAGCACATTGGCTGGGGAAAGGTATTTCATGTTGTTCATACATAATTACTAAAGAATGACTTGGGTAACCTTCCTACATGAAAGGTTACAAGCATTTGAGAGATTCAAAATTTTTTAGGAATATGGTGGAAAATGAAAGTGGACACTGGTTAAAATGTGATGGGGATTACCTAGTTTGCTCAATAGTTCACCTAGCTGGTGTTGCTCAATTGCACCAACTCACCAAGCCGAGTTGCTCTCTAGACCTTCAAGTCCTTCTCAATCTCTTCTAGGGACTAATTCTTGATCTCTCTAAGGTATTTTCTTCAAGTGTTTTGGATAGGAACCCTACCAATTGACAGTGCTTCTTAGGTGCTCAATTATGGCTTCATGGCTTCAAGTTGTCAAAATGACCTCCTATTATTGTGAGATGTTGTAGAGTTATGGAGGTGTCTACTAACATGTTTCTTATGCATTTAGGGTCCATTTGAGGTTTTCCATCAATTGGTTTCTTACCGATTCCAAAATCTTGCCTAGAAAAGGGCTACAAGGAATTAGCCCAATTAGGCCTCCTAAAATTGGTTTTTTAGGGCTTGGGTGAAAATGGTCCAAAAAACATGCAAACAACTTTGGATTTTATTCAAAGATACACTTATCCCTCAAGGTTTTTTGTGGTTTTGGCCTCTATTTTCACCGTATAATGCGTGAACCCCAAAATGAGGGTTTTGAAGGGTTTACTAGGCCTTCAACCAACAGTGAACGAACAAGTTGGGGTTTTCATATCAAAAGGATTTGTCAAAGATTCTCCCTACATAAAAAACTCTGCCCTAACTTCATGGACCCCTCCAAGCTCTGAAATGGTGATTTGGCACACACCCCTGCACTTAGCACTTAATTTTCACCTTATTTCCTCTAGTCGGGTTGCTCCTGGACTCGCCTAGAATAAGGTGATAGTATTACTTAAACTCCTCTCCAACACTTGAACCTACATATGTGCAATGTATAGGTGGTTTCCTACCATTTCCCAACTAGTCATTATGGTAGCACATGTGGAACTCATGGGGCAACCATATTTACAAGAAATCTACTATATACAAGCCAAAACTGGCTATTTGCAAACATGAACAAGAAAACACCAACCAAATCATAACAATGACATCAATCAATATGACTGCTGGATTTTATTATCATTAGCCTTATCTTTATCAATTGATAGAAATACATGTTTCACAAATCATATTGTACATATCATATCCACCCATCTGAGGCATCACCAAAAATTCACAAATGCTTATCAATCTTGGACATACTTAGCATAGTCACTGTCCTTGGTTTATCTGAAACAATTATCCAAATAATATCCCACCATGGCTTGGTGATCAGTGTACATATCCATATCAAATTAGTATCAACAACAAGGGGAAAAATCCTGACCTCGCTAGGGGCATTTCACCTTCAAGATTTTCAACATCAGACCAAAAACGTAGCAAGACAACAAGGATCAAAACAACCAACAAATGCCAAATGACAATGCGAGAAGGCTAAACATCACAGACTTTAACTAATTTCAACTAAACAAAGATCTATTTGCAAGATATTTTAATTAACAAGAATATATTTCCAATAGCATGCATGCTTACTTATGGTTGTTAATTTTTGCTTATCATATCTCCTAAGTGACTCAAGGATGTCTTACGACTAGAGAAGCAAGGAAGGAATGTGATGTTTTATTTGTCTTCTATCTGTGAGTGAAGTCTTCTACAATGCAAATTTGTCCTATGAAGAAATCAGGTGGCATATCACTGAGGACATTTCGGATTTGTACGGGACAAAGGTTAACTCTTGTATGTTTACGCAATACGCACTCGAGTCGTCCTGGTTCAATTATACCTTGACGCTTGTGCTATCTTGCAAAATCAACTATCATGTAAATTTTTCTCAGGTCATTATGGTTCAATTATACCATTATGCTTGTATAAATTTTCAACATATCCTAAACAAATCAATGCTCAATGATGATATCTACAAAGAAAGCAAACAAATGGCTATATCGGATGGCAAATACAGAATGAGGATGCTACCAAAAACATAGTTGCATATCATTTTACAATTAGTTACATATCATTTTACAATTAGTTGCATATCATTTTATAATTAGTTGCATATCATATCATACATCTCATTTTCAAAACATCATTCATCATTGCATCCCTCGCATGCATATCTATCACATCATCATGGAATCTTTCTTCACTTTCATATCTCTATGATTCTTTTAAACTATTTTCATCATTCTTCCAAACTATCTTCTACCATTCTTCTAAACTATCTTCATCATTCTTCTAAACTATCTTCTATCATTCTTCTAAACTATCTTCATCATTCTTCCACACTATCTTCTATCATTCTTCTAAACTATCTTCTATCATTCTTCTAAACTATCTTCATCATTCTTCCAAACTATCTTCTATCATTATTCCAAACTATCTTCTATTAGCTCTTATACAGGATATATCATTCCTGAAACCAGACGCTCAATCATCCATATCTTATACAGGAGATATCATTCCTGAAACCAGACACTGAATCATCCATATCTTATATAGGCGATATCATTCTTGAAACCAGATGCTCGATCATCCATGTCTTATACAGGAGGTGTCATACCTGAAATCAATCTTAATCTCAATCCAATCAATCTAATCAATCTTATCAAACCCCTGCATGCCATCACTATCTACTCTTCTATCTTTCAAACAACATTCTTCTTCTTTTGAGAGATCATTCATGCTTTGTGTGCACGAACGATCTCTCGAGGGGGCATTATCATATCAAACACAACATCAAATCCAATATTAGTTTCCACATCAAAATAGAGATATCAAAATCAAACTCACATCAACAACATGAAACAATTTGCTCATCTACATCAAAGTTCAAAATCCTATCATTTCATATCAACTTGTAAAACAACTCAAGTTCTCAAAAACCATATCAAAACTTGTAAAACAACTCAAGTCTCCACAATCACATAAGCTTGTAAAACAACTCAAGTTTCCCACCCATATCAGCTTGTAAAACAACTCAAGTTTCCAACCCATATCAGCTTGTAACACAACTCAGGCTTTCACACAAATTGAACTTGAAAACTGACCACGCAAATAAATCATATTCTGATCAATACAACAGATTGATATCTATACATAACTTGGAAATTCGCAAATCAAAACAAGTTATACCAACACTCATATTGGATAAATCCATCACATCACGACAGACAAAGCACAACAAATTTTCAAATCTAGGGAATCACACATCAAATCAAATCTGGCATCACCATCAAATATCGAATCTGGCATCATCATCAAATTTCGAATCTGGGGCATCACATCAACTCTGAGGCACAACTGGCAAATCAAAAGAGCGACACAAAAATTGCATTAGATCATAAATCACGATAAAGCATCATTTTCTATGAAATAACATGTGCACACATGTCACTTCAAAGAGGGGCAAAATGTAGACATATAAAAATGACCATATTCCTAAATGAATATTTTATGTTCATTTCTCTATTTGATTAAATCTAATTTACTTAAATTATCCACATTCTTCTATTTAATTAAGTAAATTACTCAATTTATTTAAATTAAATTCACTATACCCATTTAATGAATAAATCATTTTATTCAATTAAAACCCCCCTATCCACTTTTAATTAAATTCAAATTTAATTAAATAGTTATCCTAAATTGAATAAATCTAATTTATTTAATTTCCCAAATTGCAACCAAATTGAATTAAATCATTTAATTCAATTAAATCCTATTATCCCTCCATCCACTTGCAAAATCCCAAACCCCTTTCTAATCCCTTCTAGAATCTTCTAATTGCTTCTAATTAATCTAACCCCTCCTCTAAACTTTGTCACATCCCTAAGCAAAGGGAAGTCACTTCTCAAAACCCTCAAAGTCTTTGATAACCATTAAAGGTTTTCAACCTTCAACCACCAAAATCCTCAAAGTCTTTGAAAACCATTGAAGGCTTCCAACCTTCAACCACTTAATCGCCAAAGTCTCCAATAACCATTAATGGTTAATTCAAACCCTCCCACATGGTTAAAACATTTGTTTTGACTCAACTTCTATCTAACCCAAGGGTCTCATCAGGCCATTAATGCTTTGACCATGATTATCTTTTAATCATTTGCACAAAGGTTTATCCTTGGATTAACTCTTAATCCAGTGGGTAAGCCTAACTTAGACTTGACCCTTAGCCTTTAGATAACCATGAGGTCTTCTCAGGCCTTTAATGCCTCCAACCTCTTCTCTTAACCCAACCCTATGTTGACACTTGTCACCATTTCATTGGTGCCAATTATGCACATGGATCCCCAACTTTCAAACTCAACCCTTGATTAAACCATTCAGGGCAAGTGCAAGGTAATGAGTCACAAATTCGTGGAAGTCCATGCGTTAGAAAACGCGCTCTTATAAACGGGGGCCCGTTTTCAAAAAACGGGGGCCCGTTTGTGCTTCGGGCTCGCGAGCAGAAAGGTAACGGGGGTTCGAAGCAAAACAAAACGGGCCCCCGTTTTGTTCTAAAACGAGGGCCCGCTTTTAAACAAAACGGGGGCCTGTTTTTTAGAAACGGGGGCCCGTTTTTAAAAACGGGGGCCCGTTTCTAAAAACGGGCCCCCGTTTTGTTTAAAAGCGGGCCCCCGTTTCTAAATGGCATTTTTCCTTTTTTTTTCCACAAGCCGCCCTTGTTTGAAAAGGGGGGCCCGTTTTGTGGAAGTTGATTCCACAACCCGCCACTCGGCTCGAGATTAGGCCCGGGATAGCCCTGGGATGGCCACACCTGAGACATGGACCTGCAAATTCAAATCTCTATGAATGAAAGCACAAATATGAACTTCAGAAATAGTTTACGCGCCTCTAATCAAAGAATTTTTATACGAAATTAAAACCCATTTCAGATTATACTGTCTAGATTCTAAATATGTAAATTTATTTAAAAATTGATTATTTTAACTATTTTTCATTTAATTTATACTAAATCAGGTCCATAAATTTGAAATATTAACTAATTTTGTTAATTTAATAACTTTTTTATTTTAAAGAATTTTGGGAAAAAAATTATATTTCATCAATCTACACAAAATTCTTTTGTATTTAAAAAAAAAAAAAATCAAAAAATGTTAAGTTTACATCAAATTATGTGGGTCGTACACGTCAAATTTTTAAAAAGATAATTACGGCCATTAAAAAATTAATTAAAAAAAAAATATTAGAAAAAAAAATACAGAAAAATATGCTCATCAATCTTCAGTGTGTTACAAACCATTTCCCAAAATGGTTTGAGAAAATAATTTTAATTGTGTCAAAAAGTGTGGGTCGTACACATGCATGGTATGGTCCTGAAACAGGCATTTTTAAAACATAGTTTTCAGAACTCCATTTAAAAAGTTATTTTTTATTATGTGGGTATTAAAATAAATTATATATTTGGAAAGTACACTCAGAGGGATATCTTTTATATTACTGACTTTTTCCAAGATTCAATCTCTAACTGTTTCAAAATTTAAGTTCAAATGAGACAAAATTTGAAAATCAGGGAAAACACTTCCACTTTTTGGCCAAAAAGTGGACTCATCTTCTTGCACTGACCCTTCAATCTTGACCATCCATTGCCCTATTTATGCTATAAATAGAGCTCTCATTCCTCCATTCTAAACAATCATCTTTCAAATTTGAAGCATTACACTTATGCTCAAATTCTTTCAAGCTTTCTCATTTCATATATGCTCCTCATTTAGCCTCTTTTAGATCAGGAATTAGACTAATATGCATGTTTAGAATAATTTCTTTATCATTTTAGCTCAATCATAGATTAAATATAGTATACTAGGATAGTATTCATACTAGTCTCGTCATCTTATCATCTAGTTTATTGCATTTCTAGAATCATACATAGTTTAACACATCTCATTCTAAAAACTATCAGTGCATCCATCGTTCTTGCATTTGCCATCCCTGAACCATTTTGATCAGTGATCTGAGAGCAAAAACGTTGGTTTGAGGGACATTGTGAGATAGAGAACCATGGGACCCTCCTTGGGAAGCTGAGTAACATTACGTTACTCCATAGCTTGCATCAAGAAGTCCTGTGTGTGTGTGTGGACTAGTATTTAACTAAATTTTCACATATTAAGTTTTATTCACCCACTTTTCCCGCATACATTTCTGGCGCCCACCGTGGGGCTCGACCCCAAATAACAAATCGGTATTTCAAATTAATCACTTTTGCAGGTCCGCGGGAAACAGGAATTAGCACGTGGGAAACATACCCTAGCGCATCTGATTGACAGTCTAGCACATCCCGCTTACTGTTTAGCGCGTGGGGTCTACACTCTAGCGCATGAAGACCTTTTCTCAGCGCATGACTCCCTCTAACATTTTCCTGTAGGTCTCAACGTGGGAGAAAAATAGAGTAGCGCATTTGAAAAAAAGTTTAGCGCATCGGGTCTGTTAGATAGCGCATCCGGCTCACTGTTTAGCGCGTGCAGTCTATTATATGGCACGTAAAATCTTTTCTTTAGCGCATCATATTCTAACAGTTTTCTGTAGGTATCAACATGAGAGAAAAATAGAATAGTGCATCGGGGAAATAGATTAGCACATTGGGGGCACATTATAGTGCGTAGGTGCTTTTTCTTAGCGCATAGACATCATAGTTTAGCGCATAGAGTTGGCAGAGCCAAAAAAAAAAAAATTGACAGAGTCAAAAATTAGGCTTCTAGGAGGTATAATATATATGGAATATAACATTTAAGTATAAGTGAAATTTCCTCTTCTCTTTTCTCTTTCTTATACTTTAAGTTATATTCCATATATATTGTCAGGATGTTTGAGATGGGTTTCAGACCTCTAGGAGTTATAATGCAAAATCTAGTTTTTGGAAGATCTTCCAAATTTCAGACTTAGACAAATTTCAGGGCATTTAGGATCAGAATTGTAAAATTTGTAACCAAGATCAGAATTTAGGCTTGTGTAAGCCCACACTAACATTTGATCACTGACTATGTGCAGGTTTTAATATTTTTTATGCAGGGGAAGGAGTTAGTTTAGAGGCTTTAAGTTTCTTTTTTTACTTTCTTTCAACAAAAGTTGGTTAAAAAGAACTCTCTCCTTTTTGCAAAAGTTAAAATAAACCTCATCATTTCATTTGGATGCATAAAATGAACTTCATGCCTTCCTTTTTGGTGTTTTAAAATAAAACTTCATCTTTTCTTTATTGCAAGGTAAAAAGAACCAACAATCTTTACTTTGGCAAAAGTTTTAAAAAGAACCTCACCATCCTTTGGTGTTTAAAAGGATTCACTTCATTTTGCAAAGTAAAAGAACCTCATCTTCATTTTGTGCAAGGCAAAGAGGGAAAGTTTTCCCCTATCGACTTTAATTTTGCTGACCAAACATCACAATTTGCTTTGTTGACCAAGCTTGTTTTACAAAAGTTTTGGAAATACACACTTTGCTATGAAAGGTTAAAAAGAACATCATGCTTGTTGGAGCAACATCTCCAAATAAAAGTTAACAAATCATTGTCTTGAAGGATAAAAAGAACAACTTGATTGCATTGTCTTGAAAGTGGAAAGTATATGCTCTCCCCTTAACTGGGTGATCAAAAATCTAGCCCACTCTTACAGCTTTCTTTAAATTCAAGCATTTACATCCTTTAGTAGGCCTGCCTTCCCAAGGAGTTGCAATCAACTCTTAAAGCCATTTATGGCCGGTGTGAAGGGAATGACCTAAGTGGGGAACGGCTTTGACGCCAAGAATTCCAACCCACTATAATCAAAAGTGGAGGGTGACGAAAGTCCCTTTCAATGGTTGCGCACAATGATTAGCCTTCCCCCAGTATCTTTACGATACGTAAAGCCTTTGTTCTAAAGGTTGGGAAGCCTCCTGAGGGAGTTTATCACTGACGGCCGAACAGGAAGCCTGATTATGAACCATAGCATTAGAAACTCCGAGCTGAGTCAGTCACCAAACATTGGCAATATCATAGTGCAAGGGTGGGGAAGAATCCGCCCCTAAGATCACTCACCATATATATCCCAAGATAACTACTCAATTGTGAAGCAATTCACTTTGAGTTAATTTCTAGCAAAAGACAAAAAAATGGGCGCCCTCTAGGGGGTGACACGGTTGTTTGAGCTGACAGAGTATCGAGACTAGTGGGCTATGATATTGTCAATGACCTTTGAATAAAGAGTCTATCTGATGTGTCTTTTGTTGTAAATCAAACTAGTGATAACATTGAGGATTTGAACACATCCTCAAAAGAACATACACTCAATGTTTAGCATTAGGATGATCATTGTCTTCATGTGTGCTATGTATTCTTGTCACAAATGTTAAAATATCTTGCAAAGTATCCAACAATCAAACTCAAAAGTCAATTCAAACAAGGAAGAATCATAAAGTGGAGAAGATTTCCAAATCCAACAAAGCATCTTTTGAGATGGTTATCAACATTTCAACTATCTTTAGGAAAGACTTTCACCTAACAAGATTAGGGGAATACCAAACCAAATGATCAAGAATTTATCTATTCGACATAGTAAGCTTGAGTATCCAAAAAGAAATCATCCATCAAAATCACAAGTGTTAAAAATTCCAAAAAAACATAGAAATTCAACCAAGTCAAAATATATCAGAGTAGTTTAGCATATCAGAGCAATCTTTTAACACGTGGAATACTTCTATTAGTGCATCCAAACCTCAAGTTAGCGCATTGGTTCAAAACAGTAGCGTTTGCATCCAAAGGCAAAACAGTGTCAAATCCTTTAGCACATCCGAAAAATAGACTAGCGCATGGAAACAACAGCTTAGCACATGGAAATCAAACCTTAGCGCATAAAGCCAAACAGTTAGCGCGTAATAGGCCCAGAATAGCGCATAGGTTTTTCAACAGTTAGACAACAATTTTTACAATAGTCCGAACTTTAGCACGTGTCCGAGGGCAGCCTAGTGCGTGTGCTTATTCTTTTAGCACATCTAGAAATTTAGTAGCGCATGTAGACTCTGTTCTAGCGCGTGATCCAAAACAGAAAAATAGAAAGCAAAACCGGGAGGAATTTTAAAATTTTTAGAAAGTTTTTTTCATCAGCATCATTTTCATCAAACAAGAATAGCAAAAACAAACCGTTAAGACTATTTCTTGAGCTGAATTTGTGTCAAAACAAAAGTTGTAAAATCCTAAATGAATCGCGCAATAGAGGATGTCTCTCCTATCATAATCCAGAAACTTCATCATCAGTATCAACAAAATCCTTTACCATCTTACGGATTTTTATCTCAAAACACTTGTTTAAGATTTTCAAATTGTCAAATCCAGTTTCCAGATCGGGAAGCTTTTATCCATATCATTTGACACGCTTTGTCGTGAAGGGACATCTAAACCTTCACTCTGATAAAGTAAGATTTGAAATTTTTCAAACAAGATCAACTGAATCCAAACAAATCAAAGGAAACCATTGATCACTCATGCATGACTAATCCCCTTATTCTGAGAAGAGAGAACCTCTATCATAACATCACATTGAAGAAACAACAACCTAATTTTTCCAAATTCATCAAGAGAAATAAGTTTTTATACATCAATCGTCAACTATTCAAATCTCATCAGGTATTCCTTCATCACATCAAACGTTATATCCAAAACCAACCCAGCGCATTTGACAAAGAAACTCAATCAAAGGAAATGGGTCCTGACATAAATCAAGATCAAGATATCATGGCTCTCCAATCTAATCCCATTTTTGATCAAGATCCCACCTGTCAAGAATCTTATGATGATCCCCTAAAATTTTGGTATTCCATCCCTGATGCTCCCCTTTCATCTCAAAAGTAGATTCCCATTCAACATCCATCTCTTAAGAAATATCATGATATTCCTTCCATATCGTCCACTATTCTAATTCAAAATCAAGAGAAAATCACAAACTCAAATGATCCTACTCCAAGTCAAGATCAAGATCAAGGAATCTCTTCATCCTCCAAATCTATCTTAGGTCCTTTCATTCCAAAGTCAATCTCTTCATCCTCCAAATCTATCTTAGGTCCTTTCATTCCAAAGTCAATCTCTTCATCCTCCAAATCTATCTTAGGTCCTTTCATTCCACAATCAAACTCTTCATCCCTTTCATCCATCTTGGGTCCTTACTTCCCTCCATCCACAAATCCATCACCTCAAATGATCCATAAGAAAGATCAACGAGGAGCACATCTTTGAAATTCTTTCAACCCTCTATCTAAACATCTTTCCAAAACTATTTTTCTATCATTTTCTTTATCTATTTTGGGTCTTTCTGTCCCAAAATTCAATTTTCCTCCATCTCTTCATCACTTCTCAAGTACCAACACTCATCCGGAAAACATTTCTATCTATCCTTGCACAAATCTTCAAACATTTTATCTATTATCCAACACCTTTTTCCATCCCTATCATTCAATCCTTTGCATAAATCCTTCATCTATGAGATAGGTGTTTGTGTCATTTTGTCACATACTTGCCCATGCTCGAATCTCATGTTCAGTCCTTTTCCTAGATATCTATTCATGAAATACTTCAGAATCCGAGGTTGTTCCTCTTTAACATTTTCTTTTGGTTGGGATACACACTCAATCCAGAAAAGAACCACTTATCGTATCTTGGTACCGACATCTTTTGATTACTATATCTCATACACTTAATCGATTGCTCTAAAAATCATTGTGATCTCTTAAATTGAAGACATGGCTAGTGAAAAATCTAAAATCTTGCTTTAGCGCCACTGTAATTATCAGACCCATGTAAGTTTCATCACTTACAAGCCAATGCAAGAAAAATAAAGAGAAAAAAAGAAATATCAAAAGCATGAGAAAGAAAATGAATATCAAGAAAAGCAAAATGCAATGAAATGCAATATCAAAATGATTGGCTATGGGAACATGCAAGTAACTCCATCGGGGCTATGGACGCCTGGCTGGCAATGGAGCAATATTTGTGAAATTACAGCGATAACCTCTTCGGGGCTATGGATGCTCGTTGGCAATGAGGCTCTATCCAGGATGCTTTTGAAGTCAAGGTAACTCATGTAGCTAGCCATGTTGGATTCTGAAGATTACAATGATCATATGAGCTAGAATGAACCCACTTGCACACACATGGGTAATCAAAGACTAAGTACCTTGATCCAGTTTGGGATTCTTCTTCCCTTTTGAGTCTACTTCCCAGTTGCTAGAAATGTTCAGTTGAATTTTCCAGAGGTTCCAAGTGTGGGTTGGGTCTCTATCTTTGAAAAGTTCGAGAACACTTATTCAGATGATGCTAAATACTATGACAATCTTACATATCACCTTTTTGCAAATGGAGACCTCTATGCTTGAGGGCAAAGTTCATCCACTCTATTCTTCCTACCATATATCCCATGTCCTCTAATCCATATCCCTTATCCTATCTATTCATAACTTCTATCATCCAATTCTTTCTACAATCTTGCTCCACTCTAATCCATATCCCTTATCCTATCTATTCATTTCTTCTATCATCCAATTCTTTCTACAATCTTACTTCACTCTAATTCATATCTATCTATCCTATCTATTCATTGCTTCCATCATCTAGTGCTATCTATATCCTATCTCTATCCATATCCCCTTTTTCATCCTTGATCTTGATCAAAACTATGGACAACAAATCTATTTCCACCTCAATGGTTCAGTCATCCATTCATCCATTCCTTGTCTTGATATACATTGGGGCAACCAATTACATCTTTCTTCTAATCCAAAAAATCAAAAAAATCAAAACATCCAAAAACCAAAAAAATCAAAATATCCAAAAACTCAAAAAAATCAAAATATCCAAAAACCAAAAAAAAATCAAAATATCCAAAAACTAAAAATCAACAAAATCAAAAAAACAAAAGAAGTCAAAGCATGAACACATGGACCATCCATCAAATCAGATCAACAACAGGAAAACTCTCAAAGTCTGCAATCAAACTTATCACATGTCTTGTTAATCAATTCATTACTTGAAATCAACATGAACATCAAACATGTCTTATACAGGGATAGGTACACTCAAAACCAGACAGATCGGTCTTATACGGGGTACTCACTCTTTGAAACCAGACATTCTTATCAATCATCAACCAAATCATAACAATGACATCAATCAGTATGACTGCTGGATTTTATTATCGTTAGAATTATCTTTATCAATTGATGGAAATACATGTTTCACAAATCATATTGTACATATCATATCCACCCATCTGAGGCATCACCAAAAATTCACAAATGCTTATCAATCTTGGACATACTTAGCATAGTCACTGTCCTTGGTTTATCTGAAACAATTATCCAAATAATATCCCACCATGGCTTGGTGATCAGTGTACATATTCATATCAAATTAGTATCAACAACAAGGGGCAAAATCCTGACCTCGCTAGGGGCATTTCACCTTCAAGATTTTCAACATCAGACCAAACGCGTAGCAAGACAACAAGGATCAAAACAACCAACAAATGCCAAACGACAATGCGAGAAGGCTAAACATCACAGACTTGAACTAATTTCAACTAAACAAAGATCTATTTGCAAGATATTTTAATTAACAAGAATATATTTCCAATAGCATGCATGCTTACTTATGGTTGTTAATCTTTGCTTATCATATCTCCTAAGTGACTCAAGGATGTCTTACGACTAGAGAAGCAAGGAAGGAATGTGATGTTTTATTTGTCTTCTATCTGTGAGTGAAGTCTTCTACCATGCAAATTTGTCCTATGAAGAAATCAGGTGGCATATCACTAAGGACATTTCGGATTTGTATGGGACAAAGGTTAACTCTTGTATGTTTACGCAATACGCACTCAGGTCGTCCTGGTTCAATTATACCTTGACGCTTGTGCTATCTTGCAAAATCAATTATCATGTAAATTTTTCTCAGGTCATTATGGTTCAATTATACCATTATGCTTGTATAAATTTTCAACATATCCTAAACAAATCAATGCTCAATGATGATATCTACAAAGAAAGCAAACAAATGGCTATATCGGATGGCAAATACAGAATGAGGATGCTACCAAAAACATAGTTGCATATCATTTTACAATTAGTTACATATCATTTTACAATTAGTTGCATATCATTTTACAATTAGTTGCATATCATATCATACATCTCATTTTCAAAACATCATTCATCATTGCATCCCTCGCATGCATATTTATCACATCATCATGGAATCTTTCTTTACTTTCATATCTCTATCATTCTTTTAAACTATTTTCATCATTCTTCCAAACGATTTTCATCATTCTTCTAAACTATCTTCATCATTCTTCTAAACTATCTTCTATCATTCTTCTAAACTATCTTCATCATTCTTCCACACTATCTTCTATCATTCTTCTAAACTATCTTCTATCATTCTTCTAAACTATCTTCATCATTCTTCCAAACTATCTTCTATCATTATTCCAAACTATCTTCTATCAGCTCTTATACAGGATATATCATTCCTTAAACCAGACGCTCAATCATCCATATCTTATACAGGCGATATCATTCCTGAAACCAGACGCTCAATCATCCATATCTTATACAGGTGATATCATTCCTGAAACCAGATGCTCAATCATCCATGTCTTGTACAGGAGGTGTCATACCTGAAATCAATCTTAATCTCAATCCAATCAATCTAATCAATCTTATCAAACCCCTGCATGCCATCACTATCTACTCTTCTATCTTTCAAACAACATTCTTCTTCTTTTGAGAGATCATTCATGCTTTGTGTGCATGAACGATCTCTCAAGGGGGCATTATCATATCAAACACAACATCAAATCCAATATCAGTTTCCACATCAAAACAGAGATATCAAAATCAAACTCACATCAACAACATGAAACAATTTGCTCATCTACATCAAAGTTCAAAATCCTATCATTTCATATCAACTTGTAAAACAACTCAAGTTCTCAAAAACCATATCAAAACTTGTAAAACAACTCAAGTCTCTACAATCACATAAACTTGTAAAACAACTCAAGTTTCCCACCCATATCAGCTTGTAAAACAACTCAAGTTTCCAACCCATATCGGCTTGTAACACAACTCAGGCTTTCACACAAATTGAACTTGAAAACAGACCACGCAAATAAATCATATTCTGATCAATACAACAGATTGATATCTATACATAACTTGGAAATTCTCAAATCAAAACAAGTTATACCAACACTCATATTGGATAAATCCATCACATCACGACAGGCAAAGCACAACAAATTTTCAAATCTGGGCCATCACACATCAAATCAAATCTAGAATAACCATCAAATATTCAATCTGGCATCATCATCAAATTTTGAATCTGGGGCATCACATCAAATCTGGGACACAACTGGCAAATCAAAAGAGTGACACAAAAATTGCATTAGATCATAAATCATGATAAAGCATCATTTTCTTTGAAATAACATGTGCACACACGTCACTTCAAAGAGGGGCAAAATGTAGACGTATAAAAATGACCATATTCCTAAATGAATATTTTATGTTCATTTCTCTATTTGATTAAATCCAATTTAATTAAATTATCCACATTCTTCTATTTAATTAAGTAAATTACTCAATTTATTTAAATTAAATTCACTATACCCATTTAATGAATAAATCATTTTATTCAATTAAAACCCCCCTATCCACTTTCAATTAAATTCAAATTTAATTAAATAGTTATCCTAAATTGAATAAATCTAATTTATTTAATTTCCCAAATTGCAACCAAATTGAATTAAATCATTTAATTCAATTAAAACCTATTAGCCCTCCATCCACTTGTAAAATCCCAAACCCTTTTCTAATCCCTTCTAGAATCTTCTAATCGCTTCTAATTAATCTAACCCCTCCTCTAAAATTTGTCACATCCCTAAGCAAAGGGAAGTCACTTCTCAAAACCCTCAAAGTCTTTGATAACCATTAAAGGTTTTCAACCTTCAACCACCAAAATCCTCAAAGTCTTTGAAAACCATTGAAGGCTTCCAACCTTCAACCACTTAATCCCCAAAGTCTCCAATAACCATTAATGGTTAATTCAAACCCTCCCACATGGTTAAAACATTTGTTTTGACTCAACCTCTATCTAACCCAAGGGTCTCATCAGGCCATTAATGCTTTGACCATGATTATCTCTTAATCATTTGCACAAAGGTTTATCCTTGGATTAACTCTTAATCCAGTGGGTAAGCCTAACTTAGACTTGACCCTTAGACTTTAGATAACCATGAGGTCTTCTCAGGCCTTTAATGCCTCCAACCTCTTCTCTTAACCCAACCCTATGTTGACACTTGTCACCATTTCATTGGTGCCAATTATGCACATGGATCCCCAACTTTCAAACTCAACCCTTGATTAAACCATTCAATCTTGACCATCCATTGCCCTGTTTATTCTATAAATAGAGCTCTCATTCCTCCATTCTAAACAATCATCTTTCAAATTTGAAGCATTACACTTATGCTCAAATTCTTTCAAGCTTTCTCATTTCATATATGCTCCTCATTTAGCCTCTTTTAGATCAGGAATTAGACTAATATGCATGTTTAGAATAATTTCTTTATCATTTTAGCTCAATCATAGATTAAATGTAGTATACTAGGATAGTATTCATACTAATCTCATCATCTTATCATCTAGTTTATTGCAGTTCTAGAATCATACATAGTTTAACACATCTCATTCTAAAAACTATCAGTGCATCCCTCGTTCTTGCATTTGCCATCCCTGAACCATTTTGCTCAGTGATCTGAGAGCAAAAATGTTTGTTTGAGGGACATTGTGAGATAGAGAACCATGGGACCCTCCTTGGGAAGCTGAGTAACATTACGTTACTCCATAGCTTGCATCAAGAAGTCCTGTGTGTGTGTGTGGACTAGTATTTAACTAAATTTTTACATATTAAGTTTTATTCGCCCTATTTTCCCACATACAAATAGTATTTACAAGACTCTAAATTGAACCAAAAACTCAATAACATGTAGGAGTAACTCAATCCATTGTTGGATCAATGGATTCAATCCATATTCAATTGCAAAAAGAGTAAAATCAAGCCAAAATGCTGCCAACAAGACTGAAAATGAGTAGTTTCAGTTGTTGAACTTACATCATATACTTATCCAACCTTGGTAAATGTGCAAGAGAGGGTATATATAGGTTTCC
Organism: Cryptomeria japonica; assembly: GCF_030272615.1. Taxonomy (NCBI): domain Eukaryota; kingdom Viridiplantae; phylum Streptophyta; class Pinopsida; order Cupressales; family Cupressaceae; genus Cryptomeria; species Cryptomeria japonica. Next base: position 60,226,725 of record NC_081413.1, on the reverse strand, counting down.
TATTTGTGGAGTCCTCCTAGGGCATTGGACAATCCCTAACTTCCACCGCTAACCAATTAAGGACAAAAGTTGTCATGACAACTTTTTGGAATGTTGCAAATTTTGCACTTTTGGTCTTTCCAGCCTACAAGACATATTCCAAGTCATCAAAAATGACTTTTAAAACTTTCCTAATACCAATTTAGCCCTCCCTAATGCTTGTACCAATTTTTGACACTTCTGACCATCAAAAAGGTCAATTGGCTACTCAAACTCACTATTTACACAAAAATGGAAACCTAAGAAGAATGAACTCAACCTAGGCCTACATTGATGCAAAATACTAACTCTTGGACCCACCTTGAGTCCTTATTCACTACTGACTTGGCTAGGGTCAGTACAAGCCAAAATTGTGAAAGCTAATCTACCTAAGTTCTAGGTGCTCCTGCACCATTCTCCCAAACAAAAGAAGATCATGTCACCTCTTTGGGAATCAGATTCTGATTAATCCCAAGCTTCTTAAACTATGTCTCCATCACCCATGTAGCTTCAGCATCATCCATACCCTACCATTTGATTAGGTTCTCCCAATAGACTTGATGCTTTGTCTTCTTAGCGATCCTTGAACTCAACACCTTCTCAGCCTTTGGATTTGGTTTGGCTGGCAACTGAAGGTTGTTCACATCATCTAAAACCTCTTAGTGACTATAATCTGAACCTTGAACTAGTCCCTTGTATGCAACTAAGTTTGCTATATTGAAAACTAGTGACAAGCCTATGTCACTAGGTAGATGCACCTTATAGGCATTTTCTCCATACTTGGTGATAATGACACATGGAACCATCCTTCTCATTGGCAACTTGTTTGGCACTCCTTGTTGTAGCCTTGTTTTGTTTAGGTGCACCATGACAAGATCTCCCACTTGAAATTTTAGGTTCTTCCTCTTTTCATCAACTTTTTGTTTGAGCTTGCTTGTGTTCTCCATTAATGCTTGTTTAACTGATTCATGGACATCCTTCATTGATTGATAAAAGTCCTCTGCATATCCACTTCTTGTTGTTGCGCTTCCTAAGTCTCTCAACTTCAAAATGCCTCTTGGGTGCACACCATAGACCACTTCAAAAGGGCTCTTTCCAGTAGTCCTATTTATGGTGTCATTATATGCATATTCACCTTGTGAGAGTACTTGATCCCATGTTTGATCATATTCCTTAGTAAGGTATCTTAACAATTTTCCCAAGATTTTATTCACCACTTCGGTCTGCCCATCTATTTGAGGATGGTAGGCTGATCCAAAAGAAAGGCTGGTGCTAAGATTTTACCATAGTGTCTTCCAAAAGTGACTATGAACTTTGAGTCCCTATCTAAAACAATGCTCATGGTTAAACCATGTATCATCACTACTTCTTTAGAGAACAATTGAGCAATTTGGTATGCATCGTGAGTAGTCTTGCAAGGCACAAAGTGAGACATTTTGCTAAATCTCTCTACAATGACATAAATGTTGTCATATCCCTACTTTTTCCTTGGTAAACCTACTACATAATCCATTCTAATGTATTCCCAAGGTCTATTTGGTATGGGAAGAGGTCGGTATAAATTGACATTTGTAGAAGTACCCTTGGCCTTTTGGCAAACTATACAAGTCTCCACATACTTCTTCACATCTTGATTCATCCTTGGCCAATAATAGTACCTCTGAATCAACTCTTGAGTCTTATTGACTCCAAAATGTCCACTAAGGCTACCATTGTGCTTCTCTTGAATAAGGTTTTCTCTCATTGAACCTTTAGGCACACAAAGCTGCCCACCTTTGAACAATAGTTCATTTTATAAAGTAAAATCAGAATACTCACTATGGAAGTGATGTTGGTACTCCTTACACACCTTGTAGGCATTTGAGAAGTCTTCATCCTCTGGGTATGAGTCTCTAAAACTGTCCACATGTATGCTTCTCAATTGGATTTCTTGGACTATCAAAACTCTTCTACTCAATGCATCAGCTACCCAGTTTAACTGCCCTTTCGTGTGCTTTATGGTGAATGTATAGGCCTACATATACTCCACCCATTTCATGTGTTTATGACTAAGTTTATCTTGTGAGTTTAAGAAACTCAATGCTTGGTTGTCTGTATAGACCACAAATTCTTTAGGGAGGAGATAGTGTCTTCATTTCCTCAATGCCTGCACTAAAGCATACAACTCAAGATCATAAGAGGAGTACTTCTTCTTGGCATCACTTAGCTTCTCACTATGGAAAGCTACTAGTCTTTCTTCTTGGCTTAGGATAACACCTACTATAACATTGCTTGCATCACATTCTACAATAAAAAGTTTTTCAAAACTCGGCAACACTAGCACAGGGTGGGTAGCTATCTTCTCCTTCAAGGTTTCAAAACCTTTGTTTTTTGCTTCACTCCATTGAAACTTTTCCTTTACCCCACCTCTAATGGTGTCTAACATTGGTGCACATATAGCACTAAACTACCTAATGAACTTCCTATAGTACTGAGCTAGTCCATGGAAGCTTCTCACCTTTGTTGCTGACTTAGGAGTAGTCCAATTTACAATGGCTTCAACCTTGCTTTGATCCATATTGAGGTTTCCTTGAGACAACACAAACCCAAGGTAAACAAACTCCTGCTTGACAAACTCACACTTATCCAGATTCATGGTTAGCTTTTCATCATACAATCTTTGTAATACATCTTGCAAATGATTAATGTGATCTGCCCTATCTTTACTGAAAATGACAATATAATCAAGATATACTACCATAAATTTACCTATGAAGTCCTTCATCACCTCATTCATGAGTCTCATGAAGGTGCTTGGAGCATTGGATAATCCAAATGGCATTACAAGCCACTCATAAAGACCCTCAATAGTCTTAAATGTAGTTTTCCATTCATTACCCTCCTTAATCCTAATTTGATGATAGCCACTCTTAAGGTCAATCTTGGTAAAGTACTTGGCTTCCCCTAAAAAATCCTTTAGGTCTTCTATTCTAAGAATAGGGAACCTATATCTGATAGTGATCCTATTTATGGCTCTAGAATTAGTACACAGTCTCCAAGTACCAACTTTTTTTGGTGCTAACATGGTAGGGACAACACAAGGGCTAATGCTTTTCCTAATTAGGACTTGGTCTAGGAGCTCTTGGATTTGCTTTGCAATTTCAACATTTTGTTGAGGAGTCATTTTATAAGCTTCACTATTAGGAAAGGATTCTTCAAGAATGAAGTATATTTGATGGCTTATGGTTCTCTTAGGAGGTAAGGTGGCTGGTTGTCCTTCACTTACTATGCCTTTGAATTTCTTCAACAAATCTTACACCTCTAATGGCAAGTCTTGCTTCTCTTTCTTGTCTTCTTCTTTGGGCTTCATCACAAGTGCAAACCCTATACCCTCACCTTCTTCTAGTGTCTTTAAGAACCATTTTTCACTCACCAAAATAACATTAGGACCTACTGCCCTCTTTTCTCCTTCTTCAAGGATATAGTGAATCTTGAATGTGACTCCATCTTTCTTGAATGAGTATGCATTCTTGGCTCCATCATGGATAGCTTATCTATCAAATTTCCATGGTATTCCTAATAGAATATGGCATGCATCCATGGGTAGGACATCACATAATAGCTTCTCCTTATACCTTCCAATGGTAAAATCCACCCATGCTTTCTCATTGACTAGGACATGTTGGCCTTTGTTCAACCAAGTGACTCTATAGGGATTGTTGTGAGGTATCCTTTGCAATTTGAGTTTACTCACTTCCTCTTCTGACACAATGTTGTCTGTAGACCTTGAATCAATGATCACTTTGCACACTTTGTCCATAATCTTTCATTTGATCCTAAATAAGGACCTTCTTTGGCTTGGCTCTTCTCTGACCGGTTCTTTGATCAATTTTCTCCTAATCATCATGTTGTCACCTACCTCTGATTCTAAGGAAACTTCTGAAATCTTTCTTCTTGAAGACTCTTCTTGGAGATAACTCACTCTTCTTTCACCACCATGTGTTGATGATCCCTTCTCTGGACACCTATATGCTGGATGACCAAGTTGGTTACAATGGTAACACTTCATTGTTGCAAAGTATGAGGAACCTCTACCTTGGCCACTAGATCTTCCTCTGAAACCACTATTGGATCCCCTTCCTCTATTGAATCCTCCTTTACTATTGCCACTATCTTGTTTCTCAGTGAGTTTAGACTCTCCTTGTGTTCTTTGTTCAAAACTTCTTCCTCCAAAGCCTCCTCTATGGCCTCTATTGTCTTTTCCTCTACCCTTTCCCCTATTTTTGCTTGAGTCATGTCTTCTTTTCAGTTTTTGCTCCACCTTAAGGGTAAGTTGATAGGTTTGATGGACTGTTTTTGGGCTCATTACACTAATTTCTTCTTGGATGTTCCACTGTATACCATTTAGGTACCTAGCAACCTTGAGACTCTCTTCTTCCACCGCATGGGATCTAAGGCTAAGCTTGTGAAACTCCACCATATAGCTACTAACATCAAGATCTTTTTGTCTTAATTTTTGCCTCTTCCTATGAATTTGCACTTCATAGTCATCAAGGAGATAGACTTCTTTGATTTTGACTAAAATCCCTTTCTAAGAAGAGATGGGTGCTTTGCCCAATTTCTTCCTTTCATCTTGCACAAATTTCCACCATGTTAGAGTGGCTACTCTCATCCTTGACTTGGATACCTTGACTCTTTGGGCTTAAATTATGCCTTCACATTCAGAATGGTTCTACATGCCTTCTATCCACTCTAGGACCACTACTGTCTTCATCTTACCAGTGAACAATGGCAATCCTTCCAATGATTTGACACTCAAGGCCTTCAATGCCTTCAAGAAAGGTTCTTTCTCTAGGATAGGATTAGGTCCAGGTATCTTGTCTATCTCTAACACTTCTTTACCCTTCCCTTCTTCTTCTTCCACCTTTACCAACACTTCATCTACCTTGGTTTCCACCTCTCCAAGCTTACTCTCCAATTCTAGGAACTTCTCCTTTAGGAGTCTATTCTCTTCCTCTTGATCATCCACTTTCTTTGCCAACTCTACATTGGTCACCATGTTGTTGTCTCCTATAGATTCCATTGAGGACATCTACTCACCTAGCCCAAATCTTATAGGCTCCGATACCAATTTGATGGGGATTATCTAGTTTGCTCAACACTTCACCTAGCTGCTGTTGCTCAATTGCACAAACTCACCAGGCCTAGTTTCTCTCTAGACATTCAAGTCTTTCTCAATCTCTTCTAGGGCTTGATTCTTGATCTCTCTAAGGTGTTTTCTTCAAGTTTTGGCTAGGAACCCTACCGATTCACAGTGCTTCTCAGGTGCTCAATTATGGCTTCTTGGCTTAAAGTTGTCAAAATGACCTCCTATCATTGTGAGATATTGCAGAGGTGTGGAGGTGTCTAATAAAATGTTTTGTATGTATTTAGGGTCCATTTGAGGTTTTCCATCAATTGGTTTCTTTTTGATTCCAAAATCTTGCCTAGAAAAGGGCTACAAGGAATTAGCCCAATTAGGCCTCCTAAAACTGGTGTTTTAGGGCTTGGGTGAAAACGGTCTAAAATGCCCCCAAACAACTTTGGATTTTATTCAAAGATACACCTATCCCTCAAGGATTTTTGTGGTTTTGGCCCCTGGTTTCACCGTACATTGCATGAACCCCAAAATGAGGGTTTTGAAGGGTTTACTAGGCCTTCAACCGACAATGAATGAACAAGTTGGGGTTTTGGTATCAAAAGGATTTGTCAAAGATTCTCCCTACATAGAAAACTATTCTCCAACTCCATAGAGCCCTCCAAACTCTGAAACGGTGATTTGGCACACACCCCTGCACTTAGCACTTTATTTTCACCTTATTTCCTCTAGTCGGGTTGCTCTTGGACTCATCTAGAATAAGGTGACAGTCATACTTAAACTCCCTTCCAACACTTTAACCTATATATGTACAATGTATAAGTTTTTTTCTACCATGTACCAACTAGCTATGATGGCAGCACATGTGGAACTCATGGGGCAACCATATTTACAAGAAATCTACTATATACAAGCCAAAACTGGTTGTTTGCAAACTTGAACAAGAAAACACCAATGAATAGTATTTGCAAGACTCTAAATTGAACCAAAAACTCAATAAAGCATAGGAGTAACTCAATCTATTACTAGAATAATGGATTCAATCCTTATTCAATTGCAAAAAGAGTAAAATCAAGCCAAAATGTTGCCAACAAGACTAAAAATGAATAGTTTCAGTTGTTGAGCTTACATCACATACTTCTCCAACCTTTGTAAACATGAAAGATAGAGTATATATAGTTTTCCCACATGTGGAGTCCTCCTAGCATGTTGGACAATCCCTAACTTCCACCGCTAACCAATTCAGGACAAAATTTGTCATGACAACTTCCAAAAGTTGTCATGATAATTTTTTGCAACTTTGCAACTTTTGCACTTTTTGTCTTTCCAACCTACAAGACCTATTACAAGTCATCACAAATGACTTTGAAAACTTTCCTAATACAAATTTAGCCCTCCCTAATGCCTGTACCAATTTCTTACACTTTTGACCATCAAAAAGGTCAATTGGCTACTCAAACTCACTATTTACACAAAAAAGCAAACCTTAGAAGAATGAACTCAACCTAGGCCTATATTAACACAAAATACTAACTCTCGGACCCTCCTGGAGTCCTTATTCACTACTAACTTGGCTAGGGTCAGTACAAGCCAAAATTGTGAAAGCTAATTTGCCTAAGTCCTAGGTGCTCCTGCATCAAAATGCTTAAGATCTGACCAGGGTGGAGAATTTCTTCCAATGAATTTGTTGACTATTGTGAGAAACATGGAATTTGAAGACAATATTTAGCTACAAGGAACCTCATAAAAATGGGGTTGTAGAGAGGAAAAGTAGGACAGTGAAGGAGATGGCTAGAACTATGTTGAATGAGGCCAACATACCGATTATATACTAGAAGGAAGTAGTTCATACTATTGTCTACACTTTAAACCGGGTATAGTTAAAAGTGAATAGTAGAATGACTCCTTATGAGTTATGGAATGAAAGGAAACCATCACTCAAGAACTTCAGAGTGTTTAGAAGTAAGTGCTTTATTAAGAGAGATGTTGATGGATTAGAAAGTATTGATTCCCGAAGTGATGAAGGAATATTCTTGGGATACTCAACCAACAGTAAAGCCTACAAATGCTACAACAAGAGGTTGAGAAGGATGGTTGAGACTGTAAATGTGAGAATAGATGAAGACTCACATAGAGGAAAATCTACACCGACGTCTTAAATTGATGATTCAAATGTTGAAAATGAAGAACACTTTAACAATGGACCAGTAGAAGATACACCAAACAAGATCCCCAATCGGTATGTGTAGAATAGTCATCTAAAAGAATAGATCATAGGAGATATGAATGAAAGTGTGCAGATCAGAAGGAGATTAGCTCGGGAAGGTGAGTAGGTAAATTTATGTCTCATGACTGAAGTAGAGTCCAAAAATTTTGATGATGCTAGCAAAAGTGAAAAGTGGGTAGATGCCATGGATGAAGAATTGAGACAAATTGAGAAAAATCAGACTTGGGAACTTGTTCCTAGACCAACAGACAAGAATGTCATAGGTACCAAATAGTTCTACCAAAACAAGATGAATGAAGAAGGTAAGATCATCCAACACAAAGAAAGGTTAGTTTTTAAAGGGTATGCTCAAGTGGAAGGTATTTATTTTGAAGAAAACTTTGCAAGAGTTGCTAGGTTAGAGGCAATAAGAATGTTTTTAACTTTCTCAGCATAGAAGGGATATAAAGTATATCAGATAGATGTGAAATCTTCTTCTATCAATGACAATCTAGAAGAAGAGGTGTATATGGAACAACCAAAAGGATACTTGATGGATGAAAATGAGAGTTTTGTATACCGGTTGAAGAAAGCCCTATATGGTTTGAAGCAGGCTCCCAGAGCATGGTATTCTCAGTTAGACCAATACTTGAAGGAGCAAGGATTCTGGAAAGGGAATGCAGACAAAAACTTGTATGTCAAGGTAAATGGAGATCACATGATTATAGTTGTTGTATATGTGGATGATATTATCTTTGGTGGAGAATAGGACATTGAATTTGCAAATATTTTACAGATTAGATCAAGACAAAGTTTGAGATGTCCATGCTGGGTGAGTTGTCCTATTTTCTTAGTTTGAAGATCTCAAAGAAGGTGAAAGGAATTTTCATCTCCCGAACCAAGTATGTGAAAGAGATGCTGAATAAATTTCAAATGGAGGACATCAAATCAGTAAGTACTCCCATGGTAACCAGTTGTAAGTTGAGCAAACTAGATGAATCACCAGAAGTTGTGCAAACACTGTACATGTCTATGATCGGTATCCTATTGTAATTAAAAACATCTAGATCGGATATTTTACAAGTTGTTTGCATGGTAGTAATATTCCAAGTTGCTCCTCAATAGTCTAACTTAAATGTAGTTAGAATAATCTTTAGGTATCTGCAAGGAACTATCAGCTATGGTCTATGGTGTCCAAAGAAAGGAGAGTTCTCTTTGTAGGCTTATACTGATGTAGATTGGCTAGGAAGTATTGATGACTAGAAAAGTACAAGTGGAGGTGCTTTCTACTTAGGAGATTGGTTAGTATCATGGAACAGTAAGAAGAAAGATTCACTATCACTATCTACCGTTGAGGGAGAGTACATAGCAGCTGCTACATGTTGTTCACAAGTTTTATGGATGAAGTAGACACTAAAAGACATACAAGTAGAGATACCAGAACCTATTCCAATCTAGTGTGATAACTAAAGTGAAATCAACATATCCAAGAATCTTTTAATGCACAAAAGAACAAAACAAATTGCAATCAAGTATCACTTCTTGATGGGGTTTGCCTAGCTTGCTCACACTTCACCTAGTTTGTGTAGCTCAATTCCACCAACCTCTCCAAGTCTAGATATGCTCTAAGACCTCCAAGTCCTTCTCAATCTCTTCTAGGGCTTTCTTCTTTCCAATCTCAAGGTGTTTGCAACAAGTGTTTAACTAGGAACCCTACCATTTCAAAGTGTCTTCCATATGCTCAACTTTGCCATCTTGACAACAACTTGTCAATTTCACCCCCATACTATTGTGAGTCATTGCAGAGGTGTGAAGACATAATTTAACATGGAATTAATTCCATTTAGGTCCATTTTTGGTTTTTCATTCATTATCTTTCCTACTGATTTTACCATTTTGTCTAGAAATAGGGCTAGAAGGAATGAGCCCCTATTAGGCCTCCAAAATCCAGTTTTCAAGGGTTTTGAGGAAAACGGTCCGAAAGATCCTACAAAAAAGTTTTTTTTTCTTCAAACACTTACCCAATCCTAAGATATTTTTGGTGTTTTTGGTTTCCCAACTCGTTGTACAATGCCCTAACCCAAAAATGAGGGTTTGCAAGGGTTTCTAGGCCTCTTAACCGGCAGTGACTGATCAATTTAGTGAAATATGAAACTAAAGGTCTTTACAAGGCTTCTCCTTGCAATAGAAACTCTTTATGGACTTCATGAACATCTCCAAATTATTTTGTTGTGGTTTTGTGTTCACCTCTACACTATGCACTCAAATTTCACCCTGTCTTCTCTAGTGGGGTTGCTCCTAGACTCGCCTAGAACAAGGTGGTAACCATGTCAATCTTCACTTCCATAACTCCTCCCTGCATATATACAATAAAAAAGGGGTTTCCTTCCATGTCCCAGCAGGATGTGATGGTAGAATGGAGAGATATAATGGGGCAACCATTTTACAAGAAATTTCTATTTACAAGCCAAAACTGGCTGATTGGAAACAAAACAAAGAAAACACCAATACACAAGAGCTAGAAATCTTGAAATGAAACAAATGACACTGAAACACAAAAAATAACTTCAATCCATAACTAGATCAATGGATTCAATCCATTATCAGTCACATTTTATGCAAAATAAAACCAAATTTGTGATAGCAATCCGAAAATGAGTAGTTTCAGATTGTTAATCTTACAAAATAAAACTTCCAACCTTGGTAACTGTATACACCTAAAAATGGTCTGAAGATAGTTAATTAAATACGTAGATATTTGATTAAATTCCCCTTACTAATTAATTGAATTCACAAGCAATTTAATTAATTTCTCTATTCATCTACTAGTAAATAAATCTAAATGATTTATTTATATAGTTCATCTCACATCCCCCTTTGATTAATTAATTCTCAGTTAATTAATGTCTCCCCATACTAATCAATTCTTCTAATCCCTAATTAAGATTAACAAACTCAAGTTTGTTGAGATTAATTACCATTTTTCTATTATTTGAATTTCTAAATTCAAATGACCACATGGCTCCTAACTTTAACCACCCAACCTAACCATCCCCTGACTTAACCCATTCAATCTAATCTTGGTTCTAACTAAACCTACCCTATCTTACACATTCGAACCTCCTTATCCTAGCCTCTCATGGTGTGGATATTCTCTCCTTGAGACACATGGCACTTTTTCCACATGCCTCCTCCCTTGGACACTTGCCCTCTCATGAGCAAGGCTCCTTGACACTTGTCACCACAAAGATGACAAGTGTCCCTTCTTCCAACCTCTTCTCCAACTTCCTCAATCTTGGATCTTGATATCTTCAAATCAAATCTAGACCGTCGATTCCTGCCACCTCAGCTTTGGTTTTGGAATTCCTATAAATACCCCTCATTTTGGAGCAATATGGATCCCATCTCATTTCATCTTATGCATTGTTACTATAGGCACATCCGATCTCATATCAATTTAGGCATCATTACTATAGGCAATTTTCATTTCAATTATCTAGTAATTAGCTTTGGATTTATCATAGTATGTTCATCTAGGTTCTTAAATCATGCATTTCGTATCATCTCCATAGTCAATCATGATCAATTAGCTACTCAACTCTTGAGTTGCCACTTTGGAGGTCATTGCTCCATTGAGAGTCCATCAATCCAACACCTTTAAGGTCCTCAAGAATAGAGGAAAATGGGACATTTCAAGGAAGGCTTATGGTTTGCATCTTTGGTTTAAATTTTCAATTAAGCTTTTCAATTATGCTTCTATTTGTCTCATTATATGTGGATGCCTCTTATACTAACCACATTTTAAGCATCACATTAATTGGCACCCATCGTGGGGCCTAGCTCCTTTGATCTTTAACAAGTTTTCTTGTAGGAAATTTCATTGACAGGTTGATTAGCTCTTTCGGATTGTAGATTAGCTCTCTTGGGCTCCCGAATTGCATTCTTAGCCTCTTTTGTGGCGTTTCGGAACCTCAAATGACATTTATGGGAGATTCCTCAACTCTGTTTTTAATTTTTTCTATACTTTAGCACTTTCAGTCTATACTTTAGCATTTTTGGTATGTATGGTGGCATTTTTGGCAAATTTATCAACATTTTCTGTCTGTTTAACATTGTTTCTGGTTTGCAAAACAACATTTTTGGTGTGCAGAACAACATTTCTGGTGTGCAAAGTAGCGTTTCTGGTGTGCAGAGCAACATTCTTGGCACATATGATGGCGTTCTTGGTCAATTTGATGGCGTTTTCAATTTTTTATTAATTTTGCAAATATTGTATGTTGCATTCCTCATTTCTGCTTCTGGAGTGTCATTTTTCTGAACCTAATTGGCAGATTGTTGGTTTTGCAAGTACTTATTTTGCTGTAAAAGACCGGAGTCATAAACTATTTCACCGCCAAAGAATGCAATATAAACTACTAACTTTGTTTGTAGCTACGGGATTTTGCACTTATATTTGTTAAATTAGGCACATAGACTAATTACGGTGGAAATGAACAAACATGTCTTATGTGTCTTGATGATAGGCGAATATGCTCTCACCTTTCTTAGGTGATTAGAAAACTAGACTCATCCTTTGCTTTCAATTGCATATCTTTAGAGGGCTTGTCATAGTGGGAAAAAGTAATCACCTTGTGAGAACGACCCAAGTGAGTACAGTTGGACCTAAGCATTCCAACTCACTATAATAAATAGGTTGATAACTCAATGATGAACCACTAGTACCAAACCGGTACTGAGAGGGAGGGGTGAATCAGTATAGGCACAAATATAGTCCAAAACCGGTTTGACAACAAATACTCCAAATGACTGGCAAACAGGGATACTGGGTAAAATAGAGTGCAATCGGTAACATCTAGTACAACTCAAATAGTCATAAACTAGTCACTCACTAAGCTTTCCTCTTAGCTCAATACTATAGTACCATTACGCTCTCATGCATGAATAGGCAAACTAAAATCAGATCTTCATAACAGTGAGTTCAATATGTTTTATAGAGAGGCATAAAACATAGAACCATCATATGCTCAATAGGTAAAAACAAAGCATCACAAGATAAAAGCATTACACATGAAACACATATTTTTCACGTGAAAACCCAACTGGGAAAAACCACAGTGGGGATGAATACCCACAAGTTGCTTTTGAACTCTTTTGAAGTCCACTCTGTTAGGAGCCTTATCCGGATAAAGACATTACAATAGGTTCTACTAGGAACCGATCCTGTTAGGGATCACCTGGTTAAGGGATGGCTATAATGCCCAGTTAA